>NC_134397.1:165841502-166141502 GCF_050003625.1 Haematobia irritans | reverse complement strand
TAACATGAAAAATAAAAAAGCTTCACTTTTCTCGAAATGCTATTTTTTGGGGCACAAAACTTTCCTATGGAAATTGAAAATTTTGTCAAAATTTTATTTCTATAGAAAATTGTTTTAAAATTTTATTTCTATAGAAAAAATTGTCAAAATTTCTATAGAAAATAGAGAGCCAAACAATATAAATTATTTACAATGCAGGGAAATGAGAAATACTAAAAATGAAAACTATGGAACGCTAATGTCCATTCTGATTCACTAATTTTCATTCCCAATTTTCAAATATATACATGTAATATTCCGTTTTTACCCATAATGACATATTACATCCATTGGTTTTAAATATGTTTATGGCCAAACAGTCTGCCCCGACAGACTTGAAGTAAGACATTGAGAAGAAATATCCCAAAAGACTACTCTCCGACAAAATCACAAGAAAATCGAAGTTTTAAATGCTAGTAGTCAGTAGTAGTCAGTGGGCTACAAAAAAAAAATTGTTTTGTTAGATTCTTGTATTTTACCCACGGTGCCTATATTCATACATGTAGGACAGCATCGTGATAGTCGTTGATATTTCGCAATAAATATTTTTTTCTTATTTTGCACATTCGTTTCCATTTTTAATAATCCCTTCGAATATATCAGTATCTGTTAAAAACCAATTATTGGAAATGTATGTTACAATAATTTGTCGATAGCGAAAAAGGCTCAGTTCTTGAAAACTGTCACTGAAATTTGTACGATATGGGTTTTGTACCTTCATAATTCATTTAGTTCTTGGACAAAAAAAACATAAAAAACAACAACAATAATAATTGATCAATAAATTTATATGCTGGCAAAGAAATGTCATTATTCGCTTTAACCTTTTTGGTTGTGCCTTCGACCAATAAAAATTCACATAAAAATAAATAATTTCATTACAATAACATTGGCATTTTTATACTATATTTCTGTTTTTTGTTCGGCATCACAAACAAAACAAAAATGTGGTAAAACATTCAGTACGAATTTTTGTTATTATAACGCCATCAGTAAATTCCCAAAAAAAAAAACAACATAGCAAAATCGAGGACAAAAAAAACACAAACTATCGCCTTGCACCCTGTATTGAACACCCATTCCCGTAACCCATTGCTTTAAGGACATAAATGTCCAACCAAATAACGATGACAAAGTGCTGTTGAGAGGATAGAACACTATGAAAAAGCTGGACATACTGACAGCCCATGAGACAATTTCATTCACGTGCTCGCCTACAAAGTGAAAGTGTTAACCCCTTTTTATGTTTTTGAAATGGAACATCACGTAGGGGTAGGCATGACCGAAGGTCCTTGCATATAAAAATATGGTCAGATGTTCGTAGTATATGAACGTGTGTTAAGTTTTTGCTGTAAAATCAGTTCGGCTTTTTCGTTTTTTTTTTGTGTCAGGATATGTCAATGCCAGAAGCTTATGTAAATTACACACGTTCGTATAGAATATGACAATTGACTTTACATAAAGCTCCTAATATCGTATCACCAAAATAGGATGCTTTTGGTCCATTTAAGAAGTGGAAATATATGAATCTTTAATAAATGGGTGGGTTCAATCAACAACAACCTCCAAATTTCATTCACTTTAAATTTTAAATTCAAATAGGCAGTGAAAATTCGATTAATTCGATTCGATTAAAATTAAGTTTTCTTAAAAAAAATGAATAAAATCAAATTTTCGGTGAAAACTCGAATACATATATGCAAATGTTTCAAAATTCCCAATAAATGCAACTTTCCATACAAATTCAATTAAGCAAAAGTTGAAGCACAAACATTCAATTGTATTCAAATTTGCAATAAAAATTATGATGAATTAAAATTATAAAATTTGAATAAACTCAAATTTTCCATAAAATTTCAAATAATCCCAAAATTTCCATACGAATTCAAAACTCCAAAATTTTCAGTAACAATTCCATTGAACTCAAAATCTTGCATGAAAATTCACATTCGTTACGAAAAATCGAAAATTCACATTTTCCATTAAACATCGAATAAATTCTAATTTTATATAACAAATCATAAAATTTCAAATCTTTTACTAAAATTTGTAAATTTTCAAAACAAAGTTCAAATAAATTAAAATGTTTTATTAAAAATCGAATACATACAAAATTTCTCTGAAAATTCGATTAGATTCAAATTCGAATAAATTCAAATTTTCTATGAAAACTCACAAGACAGTTCGAATAAATTAAATTTTTTTTATTAAAAATCGAATACATTCAAAATTTCTCTGAAAATTCGATTTAAATTTGAATAAATTCAAATTTTCTACGAAAACTCGAATACACTAAAATTTTCCATAAATGTTAATGCAGCTCGTTATTTTAGGGTCATTTAAACCGTTGTGATACCCCAAGTGTTTGATTTTTCTCTTATCAATGAGTGCTGCCCGATTCTATGTTGAACTCAATAAAAAGGGACCTCTTATTTATGGACTCGGATTTTCTGTTAAATTGGAACAAGTTCATAAACTATATGAAAATTGAAACAAATTCAAATATTTTATGAAAACTCGTATAAATTCAAATATCCCATAAACATAAAAAAATTAAAATTTTCAAATTAAAATATTCTATGAAAAATTCGATTAATTGAGATTTCCTACGAAAATTCGAATAAATTAAAATTCTACAAAATTGAAATTTTCTATGAAAAATTCAAATAAATTAAAATTTTTTTTCTGAAGATTCGAATAAATTAAAATTTTCCCTTCGAATTAAAAAAAAACTCAACTTTTCTATGAAATTTGTAAAATTCAAAAATTTCCATGAATATTCGAAAAAAATCAAACTTTCTTTACAAATTCGAAAAATAAATCAAATTCAAAAAAGTCAAATTTTCTTTACAAATTCGAAAAATAAATCAAATTCGCCATTCGTATAAAATCAAACTTTTTATGAAAATTCGAATAAATATTTTTTTTTATGAAAATTCGAATAATTTAAAATTTCTTACGAAAATTCGCATCGATTCAATTTTTCTATGGAAACTCGAATATATTCAAATTTTCTATGAAAATTCGAATAAATTAAAATTTGCAATTAATTCAAAAAAAATCAAATTTAAACTTTTCTATAAAAATTCGAATAAAATCTAAATTTTCTGTGAAAATTCTAAAAAATTCAAATTTTCTATTGAAGTTTGAATAAATCCAAATTTTGCTATAAAAATTCTAATAAATACAAATTTTCTATGAAAATTCGAATAAAATTCAAATTTTCTATAAAAATTCGATTAAAATTGAAACTTTTTATAAAAATTAAAAAAAAAAACTCAAATTTTCCATGAAATGTGTATAATTCAAAAATGTCCATAAATATTCGAAAAAATTCTAGTTTTCCGTAAAAATTCGAAAAAATTACAAATTAGAATAAAGTCAAAGTTTCTATGAAAATTCGAATGAATACAAATTTTCTAAGAAATTTCGAATAAATTAATTTTTTTATGGAAATTCGAATATATTAAAATTTCTCACGAAAATTCTTATCGATTCAAATTTTCTATGAAAATTCGAATTAATCCAAATTTTTTATGAAAACTCGATTATATTAAAAGTTTCTATGAAAATTCTAAGGCATTAAAATATCCCATGAAAATTCTTATCACTCTAAATTTTCTAAGAAAATTCGAATAAAATTAAAAATTTTTTATGAAAATTTCGACTGAATTCATATGTTCTATGCAAAATTCGAATACATTCAAATTTTCAATTAACATTTGATATATGATATTTTCTATGAAAATTCGAATATATTGAGATTTTCTATGTAAATGCGAAAAAACTTACTTTTCCCATACAAATTCGAAAAAATTCAAATTTCCCATGAAAATTCAAAAAACTCCAATTTTCTATGAAATTTGTACAAATCTAAATTTTTCATGAATTTTCGAAAAAATTAAAATTTTCTATGAAAATTCGAATAAATGAAAATTTTCCTCACAAATGCAAGCAAATTAAAATTTTCCATACAAATTAGAAAAAATTCAATTTTTTATGAAAATTTATATGAATCAAAATTTTTTATGAAAATTCGAACAAATTCGAATAAATTTAATTTTTCTATAAAAAATTCGAATAAATTGAAATTTACTGTGAAATTTCGAATAAATGGAAATTTCTTATGAAAATTCGAATGAATTGAAATTTTCTATGAAAATTCGAATAAATTAAAATTTTCTATGGAAAATCAAAAAAAAACTGAAAATTTTCATGAAAATTCGAATACATTCAAATTTTCTATAAAAATTCAAATACATTAAATTGTTCTATAAAAATTCGCATAAAATTTAAATTTTCTGTGAAAATTCGAATAAATGAAAAATAAATAAATCCAAATTTTGCTATAAAAATTCTAACAAATTCAAATTTTCTATGAAAATAAGAATAAAATTCAAAATTTCTAAAAAAATTCGAATAAAATTGATAATTTCTATGAAAATTTTAATAAATAGAAATGTTCTATGAAACTTCAAATAAATTGAAATTCTCTATGAGAATTCGAATAAATTCAAATTTTCTATAAAAATTCGAATAAAATTTAAATTTTCTGTGAAAATTCGAATAAATTCAAATTTTCTATTAAAGTTTGAATAAATCCAAATTTTGCTATAAAAATTCTAATAAATACAAATTTTCTATGAAAATTCGAATAAAATTCAAATTTTCTATAAAAATTCGATGAAAAATGAAATTAAAAAAAATTTTTCCATGAAATATGTATAATTTAGAAATGTCCATGAATATTCGAAAAAATTCTACTTTTCCGTAAAAATTCGAAAAAATTCCAAATTAGTTTGGTTCCAAATTAGTTTAGTCAAAGTTTCTATGAAAATTCGAGTGAATACAAATTTTCTAACAAATTTCGAATTAATTAAATTTTTTTTATGGAAATTCGAATATATTAAAATTTTTCATGAAAATTCATATCGATTCAAATTTACTTTGACAATTCGAATTAATCCAAATTTTTTATGAAAACTCGAATATACTAAAAGTTTCTATGAAAATGTGAAAGCATTAAAATTTGCCATGAAAATTCGTATGACTCTAAATTTTCTAAGAAAATTCGAATAAAATTAAAAATTTTTTATGAAAATTTCGAATGAATTCATATGTTCTATGCAAAATTCGAATACAGTCAAATTTTCTATGAACATTCATTATATGAGATTTTCTATGAAAATTCCAATAAATTGAGATTTTCTATATAAATGCGAAAAAATTTACATTTCCCATACAAATTCGAAAAAATTCAAATTTCTAATTTAAATTATAAAAACTTAAATTTTCTATGAAATTTGTACAAATTTAAATTTTCCATGAAATTCGAAAAAATTTAAATTTTCTATGAAAATTGGAATAAATGAAAATTTTGCATACAAATGCAAACAAATTAAAATTTTCCATACAAATTGGAAAAAAATTCAATTTTTTATGAAAATTCGTATGAATCAAAATTTTCTATGAAAATTCAAACAAATTCAAATATTCTATGAAAAGTCGAATAAACAGAATTTTTCTACAAAAAATTCGAATAAATAGAAATTTACTTTGAAATTTCCTATAAAAATTCGAATAAATTGAAATTTTCTATGAAAATTCGATTAAATAAATGTTTCTATCTATGAAAAATTAAATTAACTGAAATTTTTCATGAAGATTCGAATACATTCAAATTTTCTATAAAAATTCAAATACATTAGAATTGTTCTATAAAAATTCGAATAAAATTTAAATTTTCTGGGAAAATTTGAATAAATTAAAATTTTCTATTAAAGGTTGAATAAAACTTCTAACAAATTCAAATTTTCTATGAAAATTCGAATAAAATTCAAATGTTCTAAAAAAAATTGATTAAAATTTAAATTTTCTATGATAATTAGAATAAAATTCAAAAATTCGAATAAAATTGAAAATTTCTATGAAAATTGTAAAAAATAGAAATGTTCTATGAAACTTCAAATAAATTGAAATTCTCTATGAAAAATCGACTATATTCAAACATTCTATAAAAATTCGAATAAAATTTAAATTTTCTGTGAAATTTCGAATAAATTCAAATTTTCGATGAAAATTCAAACAAATTCAGGTTGATTCTCTTTCTGAAATTTAATTTTTTTCCGAATATTCATAGAAAATTGGAATTTATTCGAAATTTTATAGAAAATTTCAATTTCAAGAGAAAATTAATTTTTCTTTGTTTTGTTTAAATTTTATTCGGCGAAAATTTAAGCAATTTTAACGTTTGAATTTTATCTCAAAAACACAAATTTCTTTTGATTTTATTGACCCAAACATTGACACATTATCAACTTAGAGCAAAGAGCAAGACCAAACTTCAAAACACAAATTGTTAAACATCTTAGATACCTGACACATGCAAAATTCACATAACATTCAATAGTTTGTATATCCTTGAATATTTGTATAATTTCACCACATCAATTAGAGCTACGATATTTTATTTAAAAGTAAAATACATACATCATTGACAATTTGTCATTAAATTAGAAAATTTATTTGTGGATGTGGAAAATTTCAAAGACTGATTTATTGATTTGCCTTAGCTAAGAAATGAAATCTGAAAACCAAATAATGGTCACGTGGCGTAGAAAATTCATTGAAGGATCATAAGGATAGTCAATTATAACATAACCCTGCAGACACCGTTAACATCTTCTTTACATGTACATGGTATCTATCATGCTAAATGACATACAAGTCGTCCCTGGTATTTGCATTTGTATAAGAGAACATGCAATACAAATCAAATATGCTTCTTGGAGTGGGGGGGATGGTAAAACCAAATAAATCAATTTGTAAATTAGTTTCTAATTAGAGAAACAGTTTCATTTACATGCATACTATGTCAATGCTAACACTTGGACCCATATGTAATTTGAAAGAGGGTAATATTTGAGTAGGTCTCAGGAATATAATTTTACATATGCCACATATTGAAATATATAAATAAAGTTTTCGAAAGACATATTCTGTCAGGGAACATCTTGATTATAGATGTTATTATATGCATTGGTTCGAAGTATATATAATAATATTAGAATATTTAGAGGAGTTAAATTCAGAACTTTATTTGGGTTTAGCATGATTCCATAAGAAAATTTTCAAGGAAAGAATCGTTTAGTAGACAGAAAAGGGATGCGCTGTTAAAGTGAAGCTAAAATTAAATTATGCTTATTGCACAGAAAATATTTGGGATTTTCCGGGGGGATCATGACACATTAAAGTGTTTTACGCGCTAGGACGCATAGTTCAGGAGATATGAGCAAAATAAGTTTTTTGTATAACAATTTCGAGTTTTTCCGGATTTGGATGGAAGTTTTGCCTTCACTCTAGGATTTTATTTTTTGTAAAAATTTATTTTATTTATTGTAAAAATGTATTGTATTTATTGTAAAAATTTATTGTAATAATATGTAATAAAAATTTAGATTTTTTTTAGTATTTTGTTGATATTTAGGATTTTCTAGAGAAGATCTTTTTCGCTCTAGTGCGTATAGTTTACGTGATATGAGCAAGAGAAGTTTTACACATGAATTTTTCAAAAATGTCAGGTTTTGAGTGGCGTTTTGAATTTTATCAAAATATATATACAGATATAAAAGACGACAAAGCTTAGAGAAAACAAAAAAAAAATTTTTTAAGTTTTACCTTAAATTAAAAAAAAAAACAACAACAACTACTCGTATATACGGCCGTAAGTTCGGCCAGGCCGAATCTTATGTACCCTTCACCATGGATTGCATAGAAACTTGTACTAAAGACTGTCATCCACAATCGAATTACTTGGGTTGCGGTAACACTTGCCGATAGCAATCTTATCTTAAAACTTCCTAACTCCGTCTTCTCAATTGTAAGTTAGTCCATACGGGGTATATATTAAACAAAAAAGGCCGATTAAATACGTAAATAATTCAGTTTGACAAAATTTTCTATAGAAATAAAATTTTGACAAAATTTTCTATAGACATTAAATTTTGACAAAATTTTCTATAGAAATAAAATTTTAATAAAATTTTCTATAGAAATAAAATTTTAACCAAATTTTCTATCGAAACAAAATTTTGACAAAATTTTCTATAGAAATAAAAACTTGACAAAATTTTGTATTGTAATAAAATTTTGACAAATTTTTTTATAGAAATGAATTTTTGACAAGATTTTCTATAGAAATAAAATAAATAAAATTTTGACAAAATTTTCTATAGTAATAAAATCTTGACAAAATTTTCTATAGTAATAAAATTTTCACAAAATTTTTTATAGAAATAAATTTTTGACAAAATTTTCGATAGTAATAAAATT
Source organism: Haematobia irritans (assembly GCF_050003625.1). Classification (NCBI taxonomy): domain Eukaryota; kingdom Metazoa; phylum Arthropoda; class Insecta; order Diptera; family Muscidae; genus Haematobia; species Haematobia irritans. Next base: position 166,133,132 of record NC_134397.1, on the reverse strand, counting down.
TTGACAAAAATAAAATTTTGACAACATTTGCTATCTAAATAAAATTTTGACAAAATTTTCTAAAGAAATAAAATCTTGACAAAATTTTCTATAGTAATAAAATCTCGACAAAATTTTCTATAGTAATAAAATTTTCACAAAATTTTTTATAGAAATAAATTTTTGACAAAATTTTCTATAGTAATAAAATTTTGACAAAATTTTCTATAGAAATAAAATTTTGAAAACATTTTTCTATAGAAATAAAATTTTGGGAAATTATTATTATATAACGGTCATATGGACCAATTTTTGCATGTTTGTTAGAGACCATTTACTAACACCACGTACCAAATTTCAACCTTATCGGGTGAATTTTGCTCTTCCAAGGGGCTCCGGAGGTCAAATTTGGGTATCGGTTTATATGGGAGCTACATATACTTATGGACCGATTTGGACCAATTTTTGCATGGTTGTGAGAAACCATATACTGACATAATATACCAAATTTCAACCAGATCGGATGAATTTTACTCCTCCAAGAGGCTCCGCAAGCCAAATCTGAGTGTCGGTTTATATGGGCGCTATACGTAAAAGTGGTGGTCCGATATGGCCCATTTGCAATACCATCCGACCTATGTCAATAACGACTACTTGTGACCAGTTTCAAGTCGATTGCTTATTTCGTTCGGAAGTTAGCGTGATTTCAACAGACGGACGGACGGACATGCTTAGATCGACTCAGAATTTCACCACGACCCAGAATATATATTTTTTATGGGGTCTTAGGCAATACTTCGATGTGTTACAAACGGAATGACAAAGTTAATATACCCCCGTCATATGGTGTAGGGTATAAAACCGTTTTGATTCCTAAAGTTTTTGCTCCGATTTTCAGATGAAATCCGAAATACTGAAATAGCATAACATCTGAAGAATTAACGCGAAATCAAAGCACCGGGTGCTTTCGCCCTATGACAAGGCAGGACAGGACGCTGCCTGATAGGAGATTTTGCAAAAACTATTGGCGCGAAGTATAATGACTATTGTATGAGCTGTCATGATGCGGAGGAAAAAGAATCAATTAAACACCTCTTGTGTGAGTGTCCTGCATTTTGTGTAAAGCGCAAGCAACTTTTAGGAGCATATAGCTTCAGATTACTGGCGGATCTGGAAAACGTTAACTTAAGCAGTCTGCTAATATTTTTGGAACAATCTGGTTGGTTCAACAAAGAAAAATAATCAAGAAGGTTCAGCGGTTAAAACTAGAAGTGCCCATATGTAATAGGTACTTTTAGTTAATGTGGTATCACAATGGACTGAATAGTCTAAGTGAGCCTGAATTTTAATCGGGCTGCCACTTTAACCTAACCTAACCTAAGGCAGGACAGGACAGGAACAGGTGGTATGAAGGTGGCCTTATCACCCCGGGTTCCGTTCGCGATGCTCCCTAAAAGTCTTACGGAATTGATGGGGTCCCAGACATTGTTTTGAAACAAGCAAGTGAGAAGGCTCTGACATTTCTTACTGTGCTTTTCAATCAATGTCTGAATCTCGGATATTTCCCTAAGATTTGGAAGGAGGCAGTCGTGGTCCCAATTGCTAAGCCTGGGGCTGATCACGGTACGGTTGGCGGATATAGGCCTATTTCATTACTGTCCTCGCTTGGGAAATTCTAATTCATTCATACTGGCTAGGATCCAGAGGACTATTGAGGATAAAGACATACTGAGGGACTGTCAATTCGGTTTCCGGCCTGGCCTTGGAACCTCTCATGCTCTCATGGCTTTCACCGACTTTGACGTTGAAGGTTTTGCGAGGAAGTGGGAATCCATAGCGGTTGGGCTGGATTTCGCCAAGGCGTTCGACTCAGTATGGCATGATGGTTTATTGTATAAACTTCACTCGTTTGGCTTTGATCATCAGACGTATAGGTTAGTAGCAAGCTTTCTTAAAGGACGGATATACAGGGTTAAAGTTGGTGAAAAATTGTCTGGACAGTATGTGGTTCACGCAGGGGTGCCCCAGGGCTCTTTGCTGGGACCCATACTGTACAACATTTTCATCAGTGATATCCCTGGGCCTCCTGAAAGAAGTCTGCTACTAACTTACGCCGACGATGTGCTCATAGTGTCCTCTGGTCCGAGAGCGAGCAATGTATGCGGGATTGTTAACGTATATTTAGAGGACCTTGATCAGTACTTTAGTGATTGGGGACTGCGACTCAACGTGGATAAATGTGTAGCTGTGAAGCTCAGGGGCAAACCGGGGGTGACATTCCCTAATTTCAGGAAGCACAAACCAATAATTACAATACACGCAAAAAAATAATTCTTTCCTCCCAAACGAAATTTTAGACAAACAAAGTTCGTTTCTCATTTGCTTTTCGCTGTAAGGAAGTGTATTTGGAAGAAAAGTATATACTTTTTGTGATAAACGTTTATTCTTTTCCAGGATGTAAAAACAATTTCATAAAGACTAGCTCAAAAAAAAAACATTATTTTCTTGCTAATTGCATTGTCCCTCACATCTTTCTCACATCCACGAGGATTTTTAGTTCTTAAAACCTTTTCCTGTAATACCAACAATGTAGAAGAAATTATACAATTTTATAAATTTTTAAAATTTTTTTTACCTTTCGCCTGGACGGAGAATCGAACCACGGACCATGCACTTTGTAAGCCAACACACTAACCACTGAGCTATGTACCTGTTATGGTCATCAATAGATAAATATCCATATAAGTTGTATTTATATAGCATAGCTTGCGGCGCCCACGAACCGAATAAACAAAGTTTATTTAACAGAAACAAACATTTAGTTTGGCACCGTGGAGCAGTGGTAGCTACGTCCGACTCTCATGCCAAGGGTCGTGGGTTCGATCCCTGCTTCGGCCAAAGTTTTTTTTTGCTTTTGTTTTTTTTTTTACATATATTCCAGATATATTCGGAAGATTCCGAAAAAATGTTCAACATTACATTGTACTATATTAAATTTTGAACTGTAAAATTGGTCTTATTAAAGACCTAAAGTCAGAAAAGAACAGTGTTTGATATAAACGAAATGGACTATGTTGTTATTTCAAAAATAACTTTTTTTATTGAAAAAATAAAAATTTTGTAACAAACGAATTTTTTTGGTGATAAAAGTTTAAAATTTTCGAAGCAATTCAAAAAACTCTAACAAAAGAAAAACGTTTTCGGTACACGTTTTCCAAACGTTTTTTTTCTTTGCGTGTAGGTGGGGAACAGATATTGGTAGAGGAGTCGATCAGGTACTTGGGCGTAATATTTCACGAAAGATTTGATTTCTGCGGGCACATTGACCATATTCTTACCAAGTCGAAGAAGATTTATTTTGGGTATTCTAGGGTTCTTCGAATGAGGGAGGGCCTCTCTCCGAGGATAAAATTGTTAATTTATAGGCAGATAATTAGGCCGATTCTGGCATATGCTTTTCCATGTTGGCTTGGCATATCCTCTCACCAGATGGAGAGGATTCGCAAACGGGAAAGAAGGATAATAAAAATGTGTATGGGCCTCCGTCGCCGTCAATGCACACACGGCTCTATCAGAAGTCCTTCATGTAGAAGGATCTATGATGCAGCTGGCTTCCCGAGAATAGATGTCTTCATGACGTGCTGTGCATTGAAACATCTGAATAAATGTAAAGACACCACGAACTCGATAGTGCAGACTTGCATGGAGATAGATTTTGATCCACGTACTAATTTAGCTCTGAGGCACCTTCGCCCAGCTGCCCTACTAAACCTGAATGAACAGGGGTATTTATATTCCGGAGATAAGTTAATGTACTATCACAGACGCAGTGATTCTCTTGACCTAGCCAACACAGTTTATATTACTGTGCAATGAAATTTGTATATATGTAAATAGATTATTAGTTTGTAAGTTGTAAATATTATCACAATTAGTTAATAAGTTGTCAATAGTAATTAAGGCATAGTTGCAAATACGTAGCATAGTAATTAGATATACGTTTTTGAACTGAATTAGTTAATTTGTATTTGGTTTGTTTTTATTACCACTACTATAAAACGTGCAGTTTTTAACGTCCAAATTTTTGCAGCGTTATTTTAAATGTTAACATATCTACGGGTATGTAAAATAATCGCATATATATTGTTAATCACAATCATAATACATTTTGGAAGACCCTGATATCTGTATGGCTGGGTAATAATTAATCCTATCTTACATATAGGTTATTTGTAAAATATATAGGATTGATATGGAAATAAAAATAGCCTTAGTGCAAAAATAAAAAAAAAAATCCTATGACAAGGCCATCTAAAATACAATAATTCTAAGGAAAATATTAACCTCTTCCGGTTCCATATACAAAATTTTCCTGACTTTTTTTGGCTATGGTTTTCGAGGGGAATGTTCAAGATACCATGGGTAAAGCTTCGAATATAGGCTTAGGCTTATTTTGAGGAGTTTTGGTCTTTCGTTTAAAGCCTATATGGTAGTTAAAAATCCAAAATATCAAATTGCGTCATTTTAACAACGCTTTATGACAATTTCAAATGAAGACAAACATCTTCATTATTGAGTTACATTTCGAATTTGACATATTTGAAAATTAATAAGACCCACTTGAAATGCAAAGAAGAAGTAAAAATAGATTTGTTAAATTCACAATATGTATCTTAGAAACATGAGAATAATCTACGTATGCAATTCATTGAAGGTTCTTTGAGTTTATATTTTGTTACATTGACATTAAAATTAATCAAACCAATAATTGTAGCTCGCAAAAGACACACATTAACTTACGACAATTTTTATTGAATTCCATTTAAGTTACATTCATTAAGTTCACCAATTTCCTTAAATACTTACATTGGCATGGGTCTTCACTAGGGCATCATTATAACAGAGTAATTGTTTGAAGTTCGCAATCCATAAAACCAAACAGATATAATTTGAGTTTCTTCAATTACAATCGAATGAAATATTTTTTTGTAAACTTTCCGAATATTGTAATTTACCTCTGTGCGGGTGTAATATACTATCAGGATACAAGAGTGTACAATAATACCCCACTGAAGCCTTGAAGGTTGGCAATGTGGTTAAAATGGAAACCCCACAATATCCACAGAGTGAAAACTTTTGTAATCAAAGTTTCTTTCATTGCAATATTCGTGCATTTTCTTTGGTAACCAATAACCGCACGAAATTAAAAACACCAGCGACCGGATTGAAATAATTGTAAATTTACTGTAATTTTTCGAAAGGACTTCAGTTTTCATTTGGTTTTAAAGAGAGGCAATAAAAGTGGCAAGGTAAATACAATGCACTGAATTGTGTTGGGTTTTATGAAATGGTAGAAAAAAAAAATATATATTTTTTTTGATAAATTAATTGTTTTATACATTTAATTTTTTCACATGCGCTTTAAGGGGGCTTCAAATGAAGCTATTTGGGACATATGAGTTACAGTCGAAAATGGTCAATAACTTTACAATGGCGAAGAAAATAATTAATAAATATGACAACAAAGCAATGGTAAATTATGATTAATAAGTAGCAAATTCAGTATGGACCAATTTTTGCATGGCTGTTAGCAGCCATATGCTAGCGCAATGTACCAAATTTCCACCGAATGGGATGAATTTTGCTCCTCCAAGAGGTTACGGAGGTCAAATCTGGGGAACGATTTATATGAGGGTTTTATATAATTATGGACCAATATGGACCAATTTTTGCATGATTGTTAGAGACCACATACTAATAGCACATATTGCATGGTTATTAGCAGGGCTGTGGAGTCGAGCCAATTTTGCTCGACTTCGACTCCAGCATTTTTCATCAGCTCGACTCCGGAGTCGGAGTCGGATAATATAACTAACTAATATAACTAAATCTCATTTTAATACCACTAATTTGTAGTTCTATTGTGGGAATACCGTAAGTGGGTCGATATAAAGTATCGTTTTTATTTATGTGTGCAAAAAAGGTCTTAATTTCACATTAGATGCCAATTGAACTCTATATTTCAAATTTAGGGCAATGTTTAATAAATAAAATATTGATATCAAATACCCATCATAATATGAGAAGATACGAACAGTATATGTATTTGTGGACCAAAATTATTGATACTATCTCAAATCCTTTAAATTTGTTGCGAGCTATATAAAGGTTTATATTTCCATATGCATGAATTTGAATCTGAATCGATTTCGACAATATTGTATATACTTCTACAAAATCTATGTACATAAAATTTAAATCTAACGTTATGGGACGTAACACAATTTTAACGAAAAATAAAAATGCAAGGAAAGTCTTAAGACGGGCGGGCCGATTATAATATACGCTGCACAACTTTGTATTTAGATCTACATTTTGATAAAATCTCAAATCAGACTTCTACAAAACTCGGGCAATATTTGGGAAATATTTATAATTGTTTAGACAATTTCGCAAAAATGCATTTATGATTCATTCATTGAAAAATTTGAAAGTTTGAGTCATTTCTACAAGTTTTCGACTTAGCAGCAATTTTTCCAAAATTGTATGCTCACTGTATACAATTTTGGAAAATTTTTTGTCTAGTAAATACAATTTTAACTAAATTTTCTATAGAAATAAAATTTTGGCAAAATTTTCTATAGAAATCAAATTTTGACCAAATATATAGAAATAAAATTTTGAATAAAATTTTTATAGAAATAAAATTTGGCAAAATTTTTTATAGAAATAAAAGTTTGAAAAAATTATCAATAGAAATACAATTTAAAAGCAATTGCGTAGCAAACAAAATTTTGCAAAATTTTCTATAGAAATAAAATTTTGCAAAATATTCACAAACAAAATTTTGACTAAATTTTCTTTAGAAATAAAATTTTGACAAAATTTGCTATAGAAATAAAATTTTGACAAATATATATATAGTAATAAAATTTTGATTATCAGTGAGAAAAAAAAATTGAGAAAATTTGCTATAGAAATAAAATTTTGAAAATTTTTTCTTATAGAAATAAAATTTTGAAAAAATTATCAATAAAAATACAATTTTAGAACAATTTTTGTGTAGTAAATAAAATTCTGCAAAATATTCTACAGAAACAAAATTTTGATTAAATTTTCTATAGAAATAAAATTTTGACGAAATTTTCTATAGAAATAAAATTTTGACCAAATTTTCTAATAAAAAAATCTATTACTATAAAATTTTGGCAAAATTTTCTATAGAAATAAAATTTTGACGAAATTTTCTAATAAAAAAATCTATTACTATAAAATTTTTGCAAAATTTTCTATAGAAATAAAATTTTGACTTAAATTTTTATAGAAATAAAATTATCAATAGAAATAAAATTTTGAAAAAAATTTTTGTGTAACAAACAAAATTTTGCAAAAATTTTCTATAGAAATATAATTTTGAAAAATTTAGAAAAAAAATATATTTCTATAGTAATAAAATTTTTGAATTATTTTTTTATAGAAATACAATTTTGACAAAATTTGCTATAGAAATAAAATTTTGACAAAACTTTTTATAGAAATAACATTTTGACAAAATTTTCTATAAAAAAAACAACTTTGAAAACATTTTTTGTCAATATTCCACATATGTATATGGCCTTAAAATAAAATTAAAATAAAAATAATATCGATTGTTCGAAATATTTCAAATAAATTGATATGGACATTAAAATGGATCGATCCAGCCCATCTGCTAGTCTAACATTCTAGGAAACATAAAAAGATAGCCGTAATTGGAAGTTGATTTTAATTTACAATCATGCTGTACATTGATCGAATGAATAACGCTGGAAACTAATTTGAGTGAAAACTAGCTTAGTTACAAAAATGTTAAGTGTTTTAAAAAATTTGGTTTAGCCGGAGTCGGAGTCGAGCAAAATTTTTACGACTCCAGCAAAATCTTCAGACTCCGACTCCAAGACTCCATAGCCCTGGTTATTAGAGACCATATACTAACACCACGTACCAAATTTCAACCGGATCGGATGAATTTTGCTCCTCCAAGAGGTTCCGGAGGTCAAATCTGGGATCGATTTATATGAGGGCTATATATAATTATGGGCCGATATGGACCAATTTTTGCATGATTGTTAGAGACCATCGGATCGAATGAATTTTGTTCTTCTTAGAGACTCCGCAAGCCAAATATGAGTGCTGTACATCCATAGAAAAAATCATGAACGGCGTGGTCATTTCGAAACGATCTGTTCATGAAAGTAAATCAACACACATGTGTTGTCAAATTGAGAACAGACGGGGTCAATTTGACAACGTAAAAATGACACCACACGTTGTCAAAACAACAACCAACGTTCATGATCTGAAAACGTAATGGTTACGAATTTATAAACAAAATTAAAAAAAAATGTCCGCTACCGTGACTCGAACCTGTGTTGCCTGCACCATACAGTCGCCTTAGCACCGAAGGAATTGTCATAACAACGTCTAGCGATTATTTTAAGACTTTGCATGGCCAAAGAAAAAAAGAATGCTGTTCATGAAATCGTGAACGCCCGTGGACAAAATCGTCAACATTCCGTTTTGATTTGTTGTGAACGTTTCCGTTTCATTTTGACAACGTCCGTTCACGATTGTGGAATGCAATTGTTTCTATTAGTGTACGTAAAAGTGGTCCGATATGGCCCATTTGCAATACCATCATAAATAACAACTACTTATGCCAAGTTTCAAGTAGATAGCTTGCTTTTTTCGGAAGATAGCGTGATTTCAACAGACGGAGGGATGGACATGCTTAGATCGACTCAGAATTTCACCACGACCCACGATGGGGTCTAAGAGCAATATTTCGATGTGTTACAAACGGAATGACAATCCTAGGGTGGAGGGTATAAAAATTTGTTTTTTTACTTTAATGAAAATTTGCCTTAGTTCAAAGACATACGATTTTAACAGAGGGATGCAAATTTCCATATCCTAAATATAATAATAATATAACAAGTAAGGAAAGTCTAAAGTCGGGCGGGGCCGACTATATTATACCCTGCACCACTTGTAGATCTAAATTTTCGATACCATATCACATCCGTCAAATGTGTTGGGGCTATATATAAAGGTTTGTCCCAAATACATACATTTAAATATCACTCGATCTGGACAGAATTTGATAGACTTCTACAAAATCTATAGACTCAAAATTTAAGTCGGCTAATGCACTAGGGTGGAACACAATGTTAGTAAAAAAATATGGGAAACATTTAAATCTGGAGCAATTTTAAGAAAACTTCGCAAAAGTTTATTTATGATTTATCGCTCGATATATATGCATTAGAAGTTTAGGAAAATTAGAGTCATTTTTAAAACTTTTCGACTAAGCAGTGGCGATTTTACAAGGAAAATGTTGGTATTTTGACCATTTTTGTCGAAATCAGAAAAACATATAAAGGGTGATTCTTTTGAGGTTAGGATTTTCATGCATTAGTATTTGACAGATCACGTGGGATTTCAGACATGGTGTCAAAGAGAAAGATGCTCAGTATGCTTTGACATTTCATCATGAATAGACTTACTAACGAGCAACGCTTGCAAATCATTGAATTTTATTACCAAAATCAGTGTTCGGTTCGAAATGTGTTTCGCGCTTTACGTCCGATTTATGGTCTACATAATCGACCAAGTGAGCAAACAATTAATGCGATTGTGACCAAGTTTCGCACTCAGTTTACTTTATTGGACATTAAACCAACCACACGAATGCGTACAGTGCGTACAGAAGAGAATATTGCGTCTGTTTCTGAGAGTGTTGCTGAAGACCGTGAAATGTCGATTCGTCGCCGTTCGCAGCAATTGGGTTTGTGTTATTCGACCACATGGAAGATTTTACGCAAAGATCTTGGTGTAAAACCGTATAAAATACAGCTCGTGCAAGAACTGAAGCCGAACGATCTGCCACAACGTCGAATTTTCAGTGAATGGGCCCTAGAAAAGTTGGCAGAAAATCCGCTTTTTTATCGACAAATTTTGTTCAGCGATGAGGCTCATTTCTGGTTGAATGGCTACGTAAATAAGCAAAATTGCCGCATTTGGAGTGAAGAGCAACCAGAAGCCGTTCAAGAACTGCCCATGCATCCCGAAAAATGCACTGTTTGGTGTGGTTTGTACGCTGGTGGAATCATTGGACCGTATTTTTTCAAAGATGCTGTTGGACGCAACGTTACGGTGAATGGCGATCGCTATCGTTCGATGCTAACAAACTTTTTGTTGCCAAAAATGGAAGAACTGAACTTGGTTGACATGTGGTTTCAACAAGATGGCGCTACATGCCACACAGCTCGCGATTCTATGGCCATTTTGAGGGAAAACTTCGGAGAACAATTCATCTCAAGAAATGGACCGATAAGTTGGCCACCAAGATCATGCGATTTGACGCCTTTAGACTATTTTTTGTGGGGCTACGTCAAGTCTAAAGTCCACAGAAATAAGCCAGCAACTATTCCAGCTTTGGAAGACAACATTTCCGAAGAAATTCGGGCTATTCCGGCCGAAATGCTCGAAAAAGTTGCCCAAAATTGGACTTTCCGAATGGACCACCTAAGACGCAGCCGCGGTCAACATTTAAATGAAATTATCTTCAAAAAGTAAATGTCATGGACCAATCTAACGTTTCAAATAAAGAACCGATGAGATTTTGCAAATTTTATGCGTTTTTTTAAAAAAAAAGTTATCAAGCTCTTAACAAATCACCCTTTATATGGGAGCTAAATCTAAATCTGAACCGATTTCAACCAAATTTGACACGCATAGCTACAATGGTAATTCTACTCCCTGTGCAAAATTTTAACTAAATCGGAGTTAAAAATTGGCCTCTACGGTCATATGAGTGTAAATCGGGCGAAAGCTATATATGGGAGATATATCTAAATCTGAACCGATTTCAACCAAATTTGGCACGCATAGCTACAATGCTAATTCTACTCCCTGTGCAAAATTTCAACTAAATCGGAGCAAAAAATTGGCCTCTGTGGTCATATGAGTGTAAATCGGGCGAAAGCTATATATGGGAGCTAAATCTAAATCTGAACCGATTTCAACCAAATTTGACACGCATAGCTACAATGCTAATTCTACTCCCTGTGCAAAATTTCAACTAAATCGGAGCAAAAAATTGGCCTCTGTGGGCAAATGAGTGTAAATCGGGCGAAAGCTATATATGGGAGATATATCTAAATCTGAACCGATTTGGCTGATATTTTGCAAGTTTTTCGAGACTCATAAAATATTCGGATGTACGAAATTTGAGGAAGATCGGTTGATATACACGCCAATTATGACCAGATCGGTGAAAAATATATATGGCAGCTATATCTAAATCTGAACCGATTTTTTCCAAAATCAATAGGGATCGTCTTTGAGCCGAAACAGGACTCTATACCAAATTTTAGGACAATCGGACTAAAACTGCGAGCTGTACTTTGCACACAAAAATACATCAACAGACAGACAGACAGACGGACAGACAGACAGACAGACAGACAGACAGACAGACAGACAGACAGACAGACAGACAGGCAGACAGACAGACAGACAGACAGACGGACATCGCTAAATCAACTCAGAATTTAATTCTAAGACGATCGGTATACTAAACGATGGGTCTCAGACTTTTCCTTCTTGGCGTTACATACACCCTCAAAAAAAAATCGTTTCTTTAACATATGTTCCAAACATATTTTGCAGGAAGCACATATATTATTGGATACTGCCGAAACATTAATATGTTTGTTTTATGTGAACATATTATATGTTTGGAAGCATTTTGAGCCCAAAAATATTATATGCTTGGAAGAATTTTCCCAAAGACGATTGTGCTCATTGCCTAACATACTCGTAATTTTCACTTGCCTTTTATTTTTCTAAAATGCCTTTTATTTTTCTTTAATAATTCATTTTAAAGAAAATAAACTTTTTAAATTGTTTTAGCTGCAAAACTCGAACTTAATGCCCGCTTTTATATTTGAAGGTGTCCGTCAACTCCTCGTGGACTACTTATTAATAAAGAGGAACTAAGCTTTATTTTTATATATTTTACTGTGTAATTTTTCACTATTTCCTCCTTATTTCATTTTACTGTCCCAACTCTAAAAAGAGTATAGTGCCCTTTCGTTATTTTTATGAAGACCCCTGATTTCTTTTAACGAACCAAGAAAAAAATTGTGCCCATAATGCCAAAATGATAAAGAAAACACACGTCCACACATACATAAAATGCTGCTCTCAAGGCGAAGACATATGCTGTTTGTTTTTCAAATGTCTGGTTCCGAATGTCTATTCTCTTTATTCAAATTAAATAATATTTAGACTTACGCACATCAAATTTTTGGCCTTATCATAAAACAGTTTTCCGAAACAACATACAAGCGGTTTCACAGAAATTGTTCTCTTTTGAATCTTTCGCTGTGTTATGTTGATATCTTTCGTAAACTCTCCCGGTTTCCATCTCTATTTCTTTCTCTATACTCTCTCTGTCGCTTTGAATAAAATATCACAACATATGTATGTTTAGTCGAAATTTGTAAATTTATATATGTTTGCATTCACACATATGATTTTTATGAAACATTCATGCCCAAACATAATATATTCTAACATATTAACATAGATGTCCCAAACATTTAGTGTTAGTTTAGGAACATTACATGTTTGCACTTAAATATATGTGTTTTAAAATTGTGCCCGAAACACATTTTGTTTATATCGGAACATATGAAAAACATATTTTTCTAACAGTGTACAAATGACAAACTTATTATACCCTGTACCACAGTAGTGGTGAAGGGTATAAAAATCCTAAATATAATAATAAAATAAAATTGTTTGAAACCATGAATATAAATTTTCTTTTAATTAAAATTTCATTACTTTAAAGAAATTTGTCCTTAATATTTCGTAAATTGGGCATCCTGAAACTAAAGTTTCATAATCTTTAATACCACGTAAATATGTTTTTATCGCACCTGTATACAAATCATCATCTATAGTTCTATTAATTAATAAGATTTAATTACGATGTAAGAAAATTTTCTAAACTCACGCTGTATCGATCTATCATCTTTTCTTTTGGAATTCTAACCATATTGGCAAAAAAAAAAAAAAACAATATTCCATTAACATCCACTAAACTTCTTTATCGAAATCAGACATGTGAATAATCAATAATCTTACAGATGGCCAGACCTACTAATTTGGTTGATAGGCATAAATTGATGAGTTAATAAATGTGCAACATTTGTCTATGGATAAAGACGAAGAATGTTCGCAGAATATAAACACTGCAGGACGTTTCATAGTAGGCAAAAAAAAGACGTTTCATAGCAGTAAAAAAAAAAAACAAAATTGCTACTAATTATTTACCATCATCATGAAACATCACCATGGACATTACCAATGTCAGCTACTTACCACCCATTGTCGTTGATATATTGGCATAATTTAATTTATTATTTTCCAATAATATTAATATTAATGAAAAAATTTATCAGAAGCATGCAAAAACATTTGCCGTAAGCGGATAAAAATGAAAGCCCATAACCTTAAACATAATGAAAGGAAACTCGGTGAGAACCACTAGCATATGCTACGGGTATGAACGGTGAATAGTGGTTAGGACAGATATAATAGGGTGTGATGAAAAGAGAGCGACCAAAAAAAAAATTGTTTCCCCAATATAGGGAAAATTAAAAAAAAATATATATATAAACATTGAAAACGTATTGGCCCTCTAAAGTCATCTGATGACATCTCGATGAATAGGATTATTCTTATTTAATTTCATATTAATAATTAATTTCTCTCTAGCAACTATTCATGAAAGACTCTATCTATGTATAACCTAATATACACAAATTTGATATATTTTTGATGTGGATTTTTCTACCTTTCGCTTAATATTCGATATCCTTTGTTCCTTTATGGGACTCTATATTGCTGTACGTATGTGTCAGTGATTTATAGACAAAAGTTCTGGGACTTAATGTGTTGCACATTATTAACACACACATAAGAAAATATACACAAGCATATTAAGATTCAAACCCATACACACACACACACACCCATACACATATTCACTAAATGAACACGTATAAGTAAACGCCAATAGGTTTCTAGACATCGCGACTCCTACAAAACGATTATGTGTGTCTGTGTGTTGGGTTTACATAGAGCATCCAAAAATTGCCAAAACATCGATATACTTTGGCCCCGTCTATTTAGGTAACATGAACTGTTAATATACTTTTCTTGTAAATGCCACCGCAAATACCCTTGCTCAACTCTTGATTCTTTTGTAAAGAATTGGAATTCTTTTGTCCATTTGCAGTTTGCCTTTGATCCGTTGATGGTTATGAACATGCCACAGAAGCAAAAGCTTCATACAGCCTGTGGACATACAATTGGAACAAAACGAAAAATAATAAATAAAATGAGAATTCTATAAAAATAATATTGAGAAACAATTTTCAAAAATAAAAGAATTTTGACAAATAAATAACGAAATTTTAAAAACAAACATACATTTTGAAAAAAAAAAAACTCCGAGAGAAATAAACATTTTGGGAAATTTTTAATAGGAATGAAGTTGTGAGAAATTTCCCTATGGAAATTAAACAACCCAAATTTCAAAGATAAATTTACGAAATAAAAGTTTTCTCAAAATTTTCAATAGAAATGGACATTTTCTATAAAGGCATAAAATTTTCCAAAAATCTTATAACGAAAATTAATTTTCGGAATATTTCATCCTCTAAGAGAAGCAAATTTCATCCGATCCGGCTGAAATTTTGTACATGGTGTTAGTATTTATATGGTCTCTACCAACCATGCAAAAATTGGTCCACATCGGTTCATAATTATATACAGCACCCATATAAACCGATCCCCTGATTTGGCTTGCAGAGCCTCTAAGAGAAGCAACTTTCATCCGATCCGGCTGAAATTTGGTACACAGTGTTCGTATATGGTATCTAAAAACCATGCAAAAATTGGTCCACATCGGTGCATAACTATATAGAGCCCCCATATAAACCGATCCCCAGATTTGGCTTGCGGAACCTCTAAGAGAAGCAAGTTTCATCCTATCTGGCTAAAATTTGGTACATGGTGTAAGTATATGGTCTCTAATGACCATGCACAAATTGGTCCATATCGGTCCATAATTATATATAGCCCCCATATAAACCGATCACCAGATTTGACCTTCGGAACCTCTTGGAAGACCGAAATTCATCTGATTCAGTTAAAATTTGGTACGTGGTGCTAATATATGGCCTCAAACACCAATGCAAAAATTGGTCGAAATCGGTCCATAATTATATATAGCCCCAATATAAACCGATCCCCATATTTGACATACGGATCCCCTTGGAAGAGCAAAATTTATTGAAATTTGGTACGTGATGTTAGTATATGGTATCAAACAACCATGAAGGAATTGGTTCATATCAGTCCATAATTATATATATTCCCCATATAAACCGATTCTCAGATTTGATCTCCGGTGCTTTTTGGAGAAGCAAAATTCATCCGATCTGGTTGAAATTTGAAACTTAACAACCATGCCAAAAGTGGTCCATATCCGTCCATAATCATATATAGCCCCCATATAAACCGATCCCGAGATTTGGTTTTGGAGCCACTTGGAGAAGCAAAATTCATCCGATCCGGTTAAAATTTGGAACATGGTGTTAGTATATGGCCGCTAATAACCATGCCAAAATTGGTCCATATCGGTCTATAGTTATATATAGCCGATCGCCAATCACACAAAAATTGGTCCATATCGGTTCATAATCATGGTTGCCACTCGAGCCAAAAATTATCTACCAATATTTTATTTCTATAGAAAATGTTTGTTCTATACAAAATTTTGCCCAAAATTTTATTTCTATAGAAAATTTTGTTAAACAAATTATTTCTATAGAAAATTTTGTCAAAATTTTTGTTCTATACAAAAGTTTTTAAAAATTTTATTTCTATAGAAAATTTTGTCAAAATTTTATTTCTATAGAAAAATTTGTCAAAATTTTATTTCTATAGCAAATTTTGTCAAAATTTTATTTCTATAGAAAATTTTGTCAAAATTTTATTTCTATAGAAAATTTTGTCAAAATTTTATTTCTATAGAAAATTTTGTCTACATTGTATTTCTATAGAAAATTTTGTCAAAATTTTATTTCTATAGAAAATTTTGTCAAAATTTTATTTCTATAGAAAATTTTGTCAAAATTTTATTTCTATAGAACATTTTGTCAAAATTTTATTTCTATAGAAAATTTTGTCAAAATTTTATTTCTATAGAAAATTTTGTCAAAATTTTATTTCTATAGAAAATTTTGTCAAAATTTTATTTCTATAGAAAATTTTGTCAAAATTTTATTTCTATAGAAAATTTTGTCAAAATTTTATTTCTATAGAAAATTTTGTCAAAATTTTATTTCTATAAAAAAATTTGTCAAAATTTTATTTCTATAGAAACTTTTGTCAAAATTTTATTTCTATAAAAAAATTTTGTCGAACTTAATTATATACGTATTTATTCGGCCTTTTTTAGTTTAATATATACCACGTATGGACTCCCTTGCAATTTAGAAGACGGTGTTAGGAACTTTTAAGATACCTTGCCATCGGCAAGTGTTACCGCAGCCCAAGTAATTCGATTGTGGATGAGAGTTTTGAGTAGAAGTGTCTACGCAATCTATGGTGGAGGGTACATAAGCTTCGGTCTGGCCGAAGTTACGGCCGTATATACTTGTTTTCATTTAAAAATTTTAAGAGTAAAGGAAACTCTCTCTAAACAAACTGCAACTCCACGAAGTAACCTAAAGTAAAATTTTCTATACAAATTTTCTCATAGTAATACAATTTTCTGAAAATTTCCTACAAAAATAAAATTTTCCCAAAATTTTATAGAAATAAAAATTCCCGAAAATTTTATAGAAATAAAAATTTAATACTTAAATGATATTTTTCGAAAAGTTTCTACAAAAATTTACTTTTCAAAAAATTTCCTGTGGAAATGAAGTTTACAGAAAATTTCTATAGAAATGAAATTTTCGAAAAATCTTCTATAGAAATGAAATTTTCCGATGTTATTCGGAAATTTGCTATAGAAATAAAATTGTATTACTATAAGAAATTTTAGGAAACTTTCGTATAGAAATAATATATTGACAAAATTTTCTACAAAATGTAAATTTGACGAATATTTCATATACAATTAAAATATTCCGAAAATTTTTTTTTTTTTTTTTTGTGAAAATTTTTAATAGAAATTAAATTTTGTGAAAATTTTCTGTAGAAATGACATTTTTTGAAAATTTCCTATAGAAATAAAATTGTTTGAACATTTTCTATACAAATGACAATTTTTGAAAATTTTCTATAAAAATTAAATTTTTAGAAATTTTTCTACAGAAAATTGGCCATAAAAATTATTTTTTTTTTTGAAAATTTCCTATAGAAATTTAAAACTCTGAAAATATCCTATAGATGTGAAAATTTTGAAATTGAAATGAAAATGTCTGAAAAATTTCTATAGGAAATTTCTTTTCTAGAGTTATCCATAGAAATCTTATTTTGTTTTTAATTTCCTAGAGAAATTAAAATTTCGGAAAATTGTAGAAATGAAATTTTTTGAAAAATAACTATAGAAATTAGATTTTCCGAAAATTGGTCATAAAACGGGAATTTTCTGAAAATCTCTAAAAATATCCTATAGCAGTGACAATTTTAAAATTAAATTGAAACATTTTTTTAATTTCCTATAGAAATTAAAATTTTCGTAGATTGTAAAAATGAAATTTTCCAAAAATTTCCTATAGAAATGAAATTTTTAGAAATGGGACTTTCCAAAAATTTGCCAAGAAATTTTCTGAAAATTCTTATAGAAATGAAAATTTCTGAAAATATCTTATACACTGAAAAAAATATTGTCGTGAGGTCAAAGATTTCATGTCTTTAAAATACGAATGCAAATTTTGCTTAGCACGGAAGACGCAATTCTCTACTATAAAGTTTTTTTCCTTGTCCAAAAGTCGATAAACTTTGCAATGAAGTCGTATTATCCTTATAATTAAGTGATTTCACTTAAAAATGGGTATCATAACATGAAAGAAAAAATATTTGGGGTAAGGTCAACTTGACTTTAATAACTCAGAAAAATTCTTTACATTTAATGAAATTGTCTTTAGATTTGTTGCCTTTTTGCATCTTGACTACAAAGCAAAAAATCGTTCAAATATAGGACATGTTTTTCAACACTTTATTTTAAAGACGTTTTTTACTTGAAACATAGCATAATTTCTACTGGAAGTCGAGTCCTAATTTGGAAAATAAAGTTGTCGTTAACACGTTTTTAAAGGACTTTAATAGCATATGAAGAAAAAAAGCTGAATAAGCGAAAAATTAAAATTTGCTTCCTAGAAGCAAGTAAACAAACCCCAAATTTAAAAGAGAATTGTGTCTTAAAAGTATCCTTACTTGTATTCTCCGCTTCTTTGGCTCGGAATCAATACCAACATTTTTAAAGTAATGACAAAATCTTTGGAACCGGACATGCTTTTTTTCAGTGTGGAAATGAAAATTTCCTATAGAAATGCATTTTTGTAAAAAATTCCTATGGAAATTAAAATTTCTAAAAATTTCATCGAGAAATCAAATGTTCTGAAAAATTTCCTATGGGAATTTAATTTTCCTAAAAAACATAAATTTTCCGAAATATTGTTATAAAAATTAAATTTTCCGCAAAATTCCTAAAATAGTGAAATATTCAGAATATTTCTTGATTTGTTCTAACTTTTAATACCTTGACTGTATGCTCTACCAATGTAGGTAGAACGCAACAGACTTTGTATGAAAGCAAAATTTCTACCGAATGTCTATTATTAAGCCGATTGTAGGTGGAATGTAGTCTATTATAGTTGGCAAAAGAGCCTTTGTGTGAATGTGCTACAGTATGTGTGCGCCATGTGTGTTTGCACTCAATTGAAAACAATAAATTTTATTCTCTACACAGCCACACACACACATCATCTATAGGTACGCAACAATATTCTCACTCCCCCCATGGCTAGGCCAGACGCAAACAAACAACCAACATTCACCGGGGATACATGTATTTTGACGCACTCGAGTGTGTACAATGTTTAAGAGAACAACAAAAAAAAAAAAACGGCGTCGGCTACAACAAAAATGCCAATAAGAACAACAGGACGCGACACAGGAATGATTTCATTCTTATTTGCTTGATTTTTTCTTTTGTTGTGATTATATGGGTTTTGGTGAGAATGTATGTGTGCATGTGCTGCTCTCGTTCGTAAGTCATCTGTTTAATGTTAACAATATACATCCTGACAGAAAACGCGAGAACACAGCCACACAAACACAGGGCCACTCTCATATACATTGTGTACAAAACAATAATAATGTACGAAAATTTCCGATTTCCATCGAAGAGATTTCCCATGCACATACACACACACCCAAAATGCCCCCACCAACAGTGAGGCGGAGACGGAAGCATAACAAAAGCAGCTCAATCATCACACGGGTCCATTTGTTTTTGAGTGTATGTTGGTGTCTGTGTGCGTGTGTATTCAAGTGTATACAATGCAAATACATACTTCCTAAATTTGATATCTTGGCAAAATATCTGTAAGTGATTCCAATACGATTTCCTTGTCGAAACGAATTCTGTTTAAGAGAACAAAAACAAAAAGGAAAACCTATAATCACAACAAACTCCCACCAATCTTCAAAAGACAAGAGAGCGGCCTTGGAGACAGCACCAGTAACTGAAGCTGCCGCGGCAGCAGCTGGGATATACACGAGTATTCAACGTAGACATAGGTAACGGCGGAAATAAATGACAAAATGTTAAATCCTATAGCGGAACATAAGAACAAGAGAAAAAAAAACAACAAGAGCCAAAAAGAAAATCTACAAAACAGAAGTCGTAAACAGAAATAAGCACTCAGAGGGAAATATTTAAATTGTTTTTCTTGTAAATTCCGGCTTCCATTTTTTCCCTCATCCTCTTGTTAATATATACATCGTATATGCTGGGAATTGGATTTCTTAGCTGTATGGCAAAACATGAAAGCCAGAAAACACATTTGTAAGCTTGTCAATAAACTATGTTTATGTAGAGTGAAATACCCTACGGGAGTGTACAGATGGCAAATGGAAAATTTAAATAGATTTTCATTAAAAGTCTTGATGACAATGAAATGGAGCACAAATCTATTTGATAAGATCTCATGTTTTTGTAACCTATAATAATGTCGGGCCTTTATAAGATAGTGTTTGAAACCATAAATGGTGAGGGAGTTGGAGTCATGCTAAATGTGAGATACCCAGTGGGTGTTTCGATTTTACACTGTCCGCACGTCTCCGTCTTAGTCCCAAATGGGAATGACAAAGAGCCATATGTTATGTCTTTTGCAAAACGCCAAATAATAGATTTGCAGATCCTATTTCTCAATTTTCCCTAAGCTTAATTCAATATTTCTATATAGAGACTACATCACATTCTGGATTTGTAGCAATCATTTTTGTTTGAGTTTTCAAGGAATCTTAAAGATCTCGTCTAAACATGCAAGACAATCCCATGTAATAATGCCTTTAATATAATTTCAAATGTATATTCTATAAATTTTTATCCACATCACTTTATTGAGAACGACAAGTAAAATCGGGAAAATTTTCTTCTAGTTTCCTGCAATTTGAATGATCAGTTCGCCTTCTATACTCTCAAGAAATTAAAGAGACCGGTGTATATAAGAACTATATAAAACATCTACCGATATAAACCAAATTTGACATATCTCTTATGGTTCTAACATAACATACATCTAATTTATAATTTCAAGACAAGCGAATAAAAATTTCAGTGTCTATATGCGCTAACTTTTAAAACGGGAAATCTTTCGGTCGGGGGACCGATATTGGCCAATGTAAACCGTCTGGCCTTTGAATTTCAAGTAAATTGGAGAAAAATCACGGTGCCTTGAAGCCCAGGAAATCAAATCGAGAGATCTATTTGAGGGCTTTACCATAGACCGATAAAACCAATTTCATAATAACACTTACCGATGGCAAAGTATCTTAAAGTTTCTTAACATCGTCTTCTAAATTCAAAGTTAGTCCATACGTGGTATATATTAGACAAAAAAAAAGGCAGATTCAATACGTACATAACTCAGTTCTTGACCGGTATATATAGGGAAGTCTACAAATAATTACGAACCGATATGAACTTTTGCGCGGTAATTAGAGACACAGAATAGAAATATGGTGGTCGTTTTATTAGGGGGCTATATACAATTATGAACTCGTGTGGACCAATTTTTGTGTGATTGGGGATCGGATTATCTGTGGAACAAGTTTGTCATGGTTGATAGCGGCTATATGCTAGGTTAGGTTAGGTGGCAGCCCGATGTATCAGGCTCACTTAGACTATTCAGTCCATTGTGATACCACATTGGTGAACTTCTCTCTTATCACTGAGTGCTGCCCGATTCCATATTAAGCTCAATGACAAAATTTCAACCGAATCGGATGAATTTTTTCTGCTCCATGAGGCTACAGAGGTCAAATCTGAGGATCGGTTTATATGGGGGCTATATTTAATTAAAGACCGATATGGACCAATTTTTTCATGGTAGTTAGAGACTAACTACTAACACCACGTACCAAATTTCACTACTAACACCACGTTCCAAATTTCAACACGATCCGATGAATTTTCTCCTCCTCTTATAGGCTCCGCAAGCCAACTCTGGGGGTTAGTTTATAAGGGGGCTATACGTAAAAATAGTCCGGCATGGTCCATTTTCAGTACAGTTCGGCCTATATCAATAACAACTACTTGTGCCAAGTTTCAAGTCGATAGCTTATTTCGTTCGGAAGGTACCGTGATTTCAACAGACGGACACGCTTAGATCGACTTAGAATTTCACCACGACCCAGAATATATATCTGAGAGCAATATTTCGATGTGTTACAAACGGAATGACAATGTTAATATACTATGGTGGAGGATCACATTTACGTATATCCCCTATATAAACGGACACCCAGATGTGGCTTGCGCAGAGATGGTCTGTATCAAACTTTTTTAGGTTTGCGACTGTCGCAAAGTTGTAAACGTTGTAAACGTCACATACGCGTCGTAAATGTAGAAAAAGTAACAAAAGTCGCAAACTCAAAATACTTTAGTTGCGTCAGCTAGGCAGCGAATTCGATGATAGCCAAGACGATGGTATGTGCGAAGAAGTTGCAATTCTTAGGAATGTTCACAATTTTCGGTTTTAGTCCCCACATTTTCCCTATTGCCTTTTGCACGAGTACAGGGTAACCGTGGATTTTCTCGTCCATTCTTAGCTTTAAGTTAGTCTCCTGTCTAATATAACCCCAAGGTATTTTGCACACTCACCAACGGGAATTTCGATACCACCTAAGAAAATAGGCTTGACCATGGGAAAACTTTCACAAATTTCTGTAGAAACTCACAGCGAATGCTGTCAAACTAAATTAAAAAATGTTCAGGATTTCTTCTATTCAAAATTTGGTTTTCTACAGTAGGTTTACGACTTTTGCGACATACGTATTATACCGTCGCAAATGTATGTCGCAAAAGTCACACTTTGTGACAGGCCAACCCTGGGCTTGCGGGGCCTCTACGAGAAGCATATTTCATCCGATCCGGCTGAAATTTGCTACGTGATGTTGTTATATAGTCTCTAACAACCGTGCAAAAATTGGTCCACATCGGTCCATAATTATATATAGCCCCCATATAAACCGATCACCAGATTTGGCTTGCGAAGCCTCAAAGAGAAGCAAATTTCATCCGATCCGGCTGAAATTTGGAACATGGTGTTGGTATATAGTCTCTAACAACCATGTAAAAATTGGTCCACATCGGTCCATAATTATATATAACCCCCATATAAACCGATCCCCAAATTTGGCTTTTGGAGCCTCAAAGAGAAGCAAATTTAATCCGATCCGGATTCACATTTACGTATAGCCCCTATATAAACGGACCCCCAGATGTGGCTTGCGGGGCCTCAAAGAGAAGCAAATTTAATCCGATCCGGCTGAAATTTGGTACATGATGTTGGTATATGGTCCCTAACAGCCTTGCCAAAATTGGTCCACATCGGTCCATAATTATATATAGCCCCCATATAAACCGATCCCCAGATTTGGCTTGCGGAACCTCAACGAGAAGAAAATTTCATCCGATCCGGCTGAAATTTGGAACATGGTGTTGGTATATAGTCTCTAACAACCATGTAAAAATTGGTCCACATCGGTTCATAATTATATATGGCTCCCATATAAACAGATCCCCAGATTTGGCTTGCGGATCCTCTAAGAGCCAAAAATAATCTACCAAAATTTTATTGCCAAAGAAAATTTGAAAATTTTGTCAAAATTTTGTATTTCTATAGAAAATTTTGTCAACATTTTATTTCTATAGAAAATTTTGTCAAAAATTTATTTGTATACAAAATTTTGTCAAAACTTAATTCTATAGACAATTTTGACAAAATTTTATTTCCATAGAAAATTTTGTCAGAATTTTATTTCAGTAGAAACTTTTGTCAAAATGTTATTTCTATAAAAAATTTATGAAGCATTTCATAGTTGGTGAGGAATATTTTGCAAAATCTTCCAAAAATTAAGAATTCTACCAAACAGTAAAACATCTGCCATTTTTGGTAGATTCGTGTTCATAATTCTATGTAGCTCTCGTATAAAGCGACCCCCATATTTCAATTCTGCCTCTATAATTACCGCACAAAAATTCATATCTGTTCGTAATTATTTCTTCCCTATATATACCGATCAAGAACTGAATGTATAACATACGTATTTAATCGACCTTTCTTTTGTCTACTATATATCCCGCATGGACTAACTTACAATTTAGAAGATGATATTAAGCAGTTTTAAGATGCCTTGCCATCGGCCGCAACCCAAGTTATTCAATTGTGGATGACCGTCTTTAGTAGTAGTTTGTACGCAATCCATGGTGGAGGGTACATAAGATTCGATCTGGCCGAACTTACGGCCGTATATACTTGTTTTATATTTGTTGCTCTTAAAATTTAATTTTGAAGTATTTTTTTGCCAATGTTGCTCAGCAATTTTCCAATTTATTTGGAAAAATATTCCCTAATGGATACAAAACACAAATATATGTATGGGGTTTCCCATTTCCACCATCAAAAATCATGTCACCATACTAAGAACCTTTTCATGGTTAACCAATTTATGTTTGACGTTGAAAAAGCTTTCGCTTTAAAAAATGAAAAAGAAAAAAATGCATGCACAACAAAAAAAAGCTGGAATATAATCCGCCACCCATCACTTCTGTACAAAAAGTAACATCTAATATTTCGTAACCCAAATAAAAACGTGGTTTATGGAAAATTAACTTGAGTGCCCTCAAACAGCTCTATTATATGAGTTTTATACCTGTAAATACAAAGACTGCTAGTATGTGTGTGTTCGTTGAGTAGGGTGAGAGGGGCAACATTCATAAATTACATATGTATGAATGGACAAATGTTGTGGAACCTACCACACATTTTCCATAACATACATTGACTGTGCCATGCCATACCATTTGCCGAAAAAAAAAAAAAAACAACAAATCTATGGTAGGAAATGGCAATGCAAAAGCCAAAAGGGAACGTGAATCATGGGGGTCAGTGTATGACCGCAAGAGTAGTACTAAAGTTACAATTTGCCAAATCTAAATTTGCATACAACTACTCTGTAAGTCAGAGAGTACCATTTCGAACATGTGTTCCAGCATTACTAACACAACAGTGAATGTTACAACCGAACATGCCTTATGTGGCCGCGGTTATGAAATGCAATGGCGAAAGGCAATGAATAAGCAAATGGAGAGGTTCTTTTTTTCCATAAGGACAAATGTAAAAGGTTGGAACGGTTTATTGAATTAAAGCAATGGGAATAATTGAAAGCGTTTGGATTTGAACAGTTTTAGTTGTTTGAAATCATACGTTGTTTAATTTAAAGGAAAGCAAAATCAATTTTATTTAATTGTGAGCTTCAACGATGTTCCACACAAGGTACTCTGAAAAAATATTGAAAGAGTATGCAACTTAAATTTTAGGAAAGACAAGAAAGAAATTTCTATGAATAAAAAATAATTAAAAAACTAAAAAAATAAAAATTTTTAATTTAAAAATTTTTTCAATAAATTTAGGATACGAATATTTGAAAGGTTGCATGCCTCCATCGAACTCGTATGTCTTTGAAGTAAGACAAATTTTCTTTAAGGAACAAATTATTTTCGCCTTTAAATTATCTGAGATATTGAATCTTTGGATAAACGATTAAAAAAGCTGAAATACAAGCTGATTTATGTTGAGATTTTATATTTTTTTTTAATACTTTGGATAATCTCTTGTAAAACTGAATCCTGAAATGAAAATTATTTACCATAAGTTAAAAAAAATCTTTATTTAAAGGATTCGCATCTTTTGCACATAATCAATAGCAAACTCCTAAAGAGAAGGTCGAAACTTTTTGGAGCCAAGTAAATTTTTTTGAGTTGAATTTGGTTTATATATTTTGTTCTATTCAAACCTAATTTTTTATTACAAATACGTAATTTAAATATGTAATTTATGGAAGTGAAATTCAAAGAGCATATGATGTCCGAGTTTCTGGTCTTCCTGAACGATCCGGTTGAACAGTACAGTTGAAATTTCGCACCTTTAAAAAAATATTGACCACGTTACGACATGCAATTGACACTATATTAAGGACAGATTTCTTTACGATATAAAAACATTTTACTTGAAGAATATTCATAATCTTTGTTTTAAATATTTTCTTCTTTAAATTTAAATTAAAACAAAAATCTTTTGAAGTAAGGCAAATTTTCCTTAAAGTAAAAAAAAAATAAATTTTAGATTAATTTATTGAATTTTAAAAATAAATATGAAATCCACCCTGTGCCTTTCTGTGTTTTTGTATTTTATAAATTTGATTTGTAAAATATATTTTGATTTGTAAAATCATTTTGAGGATTTGAGCTTTTGGTTAAGATTTTTTTTTTTGTAAATTAAGAAAAATATTTTTTTACTTTGCACACAAAGAAAATTTCATTAAAAGTCAGCCAACGAAAAGTTTTCATTGATATAACGAAACGTTTTCATTAATACAATGAAAATGTCGTTAATAGTACGAAACGTTACGTTAATTTGCAGAAAATTCGTTATATTAACGAAAAAAATCGTTGTATTAACGAATTTGTTTCATTGGCTGACTTTTAACGACACATTTCGTTAATATAACGAAACTTTTTCTATTAGTGTGAAGGTTCTGTTATAATGGAGATTTTTTAAATTTCCTTTTATTTATATTAATGCATAATACGGATAAATAAGGTGGCTGTATAATCATTGACCGATATGGACCACTTTTTTATAGAACAATCTATAAATCAAAAATCAGATAAAAATCTATCTACAGTGCACTCGTGGTAACGGGAACTAATTAAAACCAAGAGAGTTCGCGTAGCCGAGAGAAGAAAATTTCATCCGATCCGACTGAAATATGGTACGTGGTGTAAGCATATGGTCTCTAATCGCTATGCGAAAATTGGTCCATATCGGTCCATAATTATATATAGCCCCCATATAAACCGATCCCCCGATTTGGTTTGCGAAACCTCTAAGAGAAGCAAATTTCATCCGATCCGGCTGAAATATGCTACGTGGTGTAAGCATATGGTCTCTAACAACTATTGCGAATGGGCCATATCGGACCACTTTTACATATAGTCCCCATAAAAACCGTACGTGGTGTAAGCATATGGTCTCTAACAACTATACAAAAATTGGTCCATATCGGTCTATAATTATATATAGCCCCCATACAAAACGATCCCCCGATTTGGCTTGCGGAGACTCTAAGAAAAGCAACTTTCATCCGATCCAGCTGAAATTTGGTACATGGTGTTAATATATGGTCTCTAACAACCATGCAAAAATTGGTCCTCATCGCTACATAGTTATATATAGCCCCCATATAAATCGATCCCCAGATTTGATATCCGGAGCCTCATGGAGGAGCAAAATTCATCCGATTCGGTTGAAATTTGGTACGTGGAGTTTGTATATGATCTCTAACAACCAAGCAGGAATTGGTCCATATCAGTCCATAATTATATATAGCCCCCATATAAACCGATCCCCAGATTTGACCTCCGGAGCCTCTTGCAAGAGCAAAATTCATCCGATTCGGTTGAAATTTGGTACGTGGTTTTAGTATATGGCCTCAAAAATCCATGCAAAAACTGGTCGAAATCGGTACATAATTATATATAGCCCCCATACAAACCGATCCCCAGATTTGACCTCCGGAGCCCATTGGAAGAGCAAAATTCATCCGATTCGGTTGAAATTTGGTATGTGGTGTTAGTATATGGTGTCTAACAACCATGCCAAAATTGGTCCATATCGGTCTATAGTTATAGCCGATCCCCAAAAATAATCTACCAGAATTTTATTACTATAGAAAATTTTGATAAATATTTTATTACTATAAATGTTGTTAAGATTTTATTTCTATAGAAAATTTTGTCAAAATTTTATTTCTACAGAAAATTTTCTCAAAATTTTATTTCTATAGAAAATTTTGTCAAAATTTCATTACTATACAAATTTTTGTCAAATTTTATTTCTATACAAAATTTTGTCAAGATTTTATTTCTATAGATATTTTGTCAAAATTTTATTTCTATAGAAAATTTTGTCACAATTTTGTTTCTATAGAAAATTTTGTCCAAATTTTATTGCTATAGAAAATTTTGTAAAAATTTTATTTCTATAGAAAATTTTGTAAAAAATTTATTTCCATAGAAAATTTTGACAGCCTTTCGTAGATGTTTCTACGCAATCCATGGTGGTGGGTACATAAGATTCAGCCTGTTCGAACTTACATCCGTGTATACATGTTTATTTTTGTTATTAGTAATATTAATCACTTAAATTTTACATTTAATTTCATAAATAAATTTAAAAAAAAATCGTTAAAATATCAGTGGGTTTTGAATTATAAAGCGATTTAAATTAATAATTAAAATTCACGAAAAAAATTAACAAGATCACAAAAAATCCACAGGTGTATTTGAAATTGTATTTGGCATTGAGAATCTGCCTTTCAAATCTCATGTGTGTTCAGTGTTGCCTAACAGTTTATGACCAAAAAATTTGTTCATCTTCTAGAGCTTTTATGTTTGTTCACTTTACGGAGTAGTTAGTGTAAGAAAAAAACGTGTTCCCATTAAGCAGTGTTCACGTCAAGCATTTTTCACGTTACCGCGAGTGGACTGTATTCCCTAATACACGCATGTCCTTATGCTGACGATGACCACTATTTGAGCCAATTTGGTATGTATTTGTGTCAGAAAATACTTACGTACCGTACAACACTACGACAAATTACATTGAGAGTAAAAAGAATAACACATGTAATATATAATGTAAATATGGAATGCGGAAGTTAAAAGGTGTGACAATGGAATAATTTTTATTCAACTATTATATAGGAAATGTAGGTGAGAAAAAATTATGTATAGAAAAAAATATAGCTATAATTAACCTACAGCTCAGGCAGAGCAAATGTGCCATACAGGATATTTGTGGTTAGATCAGATGCCATATGTCATCCACTAATGTTAATGTATTCATAACGAAACATTAATAACATTGAAATTGAAATAAAACAAGTATATACGGCACTAAGTTCGGCCAGACCGAATTTTATGTACCCTCCACCATGGATTGCGTAGAAACTTTTACTAAAGACGGTCATTCGCAATCGAATTACTTGGGTGGCGGCCGATGGCAAGGCATCTTAAAGCTTCTTAACATAATCTTCTAAATTGTAAGTTAGTCCATACGGGATTTATAGTAGACAAAAGAAAGATAAATTAAATATGTATATATTCTAACATAATTCTTGACTGTTATATATAGGGAAGAAATTATTACGAACCAATATGAACTTTAGTGCGGTAATTATAGAGCCAGAATTGAAATATGGGGGTCGCTTTTTATGGTGGCTATATACAATTCTACCAAAAATGGAAGATTTTTTCTGTTTGATAGATTGGTAGAATTCTTGATGTTTTGGAAGATTTTGCAAAAAATACCTCTCTAACTATGAAATGCTTCATAAATTTTCTATAGAAATAACATTTTGACCAAATTTTCTACAGAAATAAATTTTTGACAAAATTTTGTATAGAAATAAAATTTAGACAAAATTTTCTATAGAATCAAATTTTTTACAAAATTTTGTATAGGAATTATATTTTGACAAAATTTTCTATAGAAATAAAATCTTGACAAAATTTTGTATAACAATGAAATTTTGACAAAATTTTCTATTAAAATTATATTTTGACAAATTTTCCTAAAGACATAAAATGTTGATAAAACTGTGTATAGAAATAAAATTTTGACAAAATTTTCTATGGCAATAAAATTGTGGTAGATTATTTTTGGCTCTTAGAGGCTCCGCAAGCCAAATCTGGGGATCGGTTTATATGGGAGCTATATATAATTATGAACCGATGTGGACCAATTTTTGCATGGTTGATAGAGACTATATACCAACACCATGTTCCAAATTTCAGCCGGATCGTATGAAATTTGCTTTTCTTAGAGGATCCGCAAGCCAAATCTGGGGATTGGTTTATATAAGGGCTATATATAATTATGGGTCGATGTGGACCAATTCTGGCATGGCTATTAGAGACCATATACCAACATTATGTACCAAATTTCAGCCGGATCGGATGAAATTTGCTTCTCCTTGAGGCTCCGCAAGCCAAATTTGAGGATCGGTTTATATAAGGGCTATATATAATTATGGACCGATATGGACCAATTCTGGCATGGTTGTTAGAGACCATATACTAACATCACGTACAAAATTTCAACCGGATCGGATAAAATTTGGTTTTCTTAGAGGATTCGCAAACCAAATCTGGGATTCAGTTTATATGGGGGCTGTATATAATTATGGACCGATTTGAACCAATTTTTGCATAGTTGTTAGAGACACTCAAAAAAAATTAACTTGGATCCAAAGATTTTGACCTTCCCTTAAGGATTTTGGTATTGATTCCGAGCCAAAGATGCGGTTTCTTTAAAATAAAGAAATGTTTTAGCAACCTATCTGGTTTAAATCTAAGACCAATAAAATTAAAATTGGGATACAGATCTCATTAATCAAATTTTCATTCTCTTTTCGCGGTTTGTTAATAAAGGTACTCACGTACAAACAAATGCCAGTTTAAAAATCCAATTTAAAACGGATACTTCAAAGTAGAAAATGATTTCATAATTCCAAAAAAACTTTAACCAAAGAATATAAATCTTCAAAATAACTTTTAGCCTATATTTGAAGCGTTTTTATTTTAAATATAAAGATGCAATGTTTCAGTTAATTTAAGGACAATTTCTTTAAATCAAAAATGTGTTATTTACTTTAAGGAAAATTAGCCTTAGTTAGAAAAGACATGCGACTTTAACGGAGGGACGCAAATTTATAAACTTTGTGTCCTAAATTTAATGAAAAAAAATTTTGAAACAAAGAATTTAAACTTTATTTTAATTGAAATTTCATTATATTAAAGAAATTTGTACTTAGTATTTTGTAAGTTTCGCATCATAAAGTTGTGGTTGCGTAATCTTTAGTATCACGTAAATATTTTTTTTTCATGTAAGTGGTTGCACCGTAATGTGAGGTCCATTATCATAGTCTTAAACTTGAAATCTAATAGGACTCAGTGATAAGACAGAAGTTCAGCACTATGGTATCACCATTCACTGAATAATTGAAGTAAGTACCCATAGAAGGAATACGAACAGCTCAAACATGTTTCAAGAGCAAAATGTTTAATGTCATATCACATGAAACGGAGAAATCCGCCTCCTCTTCTCAACCTAACGCCCACTCTATCATGGTAAACTTTTTTTAGTGTGACTTAAATTAATGCTTTTCCAATTCTTTATTTCAAAATTCATAATTTGGCTTTAAAATATTTGTATTTATGAAAGTTAAATGAAGTTTTAGGAAATGTAATACTTTTTATATCATAAGTTAAGCGGCATATCCTACTAGAACAATTAGATTGTGATCTATTTAAATGAGAATAGCGAAGATATTAAGTTTTAATTTTAAAAGGATCTCTATAGTTGTGCTTCAATCTCAAAACTCTGATATTATTATATTTCACTTTCGTAGACATGTGCTACACACTCTCGCAAGCACACTCATACACACCTACTCATATGTTTAAACAAGCACCATGTGTCGGCTTTAGATATGGAAATTTAAACCGAGCGGAAAATTAGAATACTCCATTGTGAAGGAGGGCTATGGCTAAAGAAGAGAGTGAAAAAAAATCCCATAGAGAGTGAACACATGAGATGAGCTTAGAGTGGTGGTAGTGGTGTTGCTGCTGCTGATGATGGTGATGATGTCGGTGGTGGTACAGGGATCTGGTATTACCTGGTGCATAGCCTTGGCAGAATATTTCAAATGCATATGCAGTTTGTTTCCTTCCTGGCTTGTCTTGTGTTACAAATTATGCTAACATTTCGTGGACTATGAGTGCCTGAATAACTGGCATTTTAAACTGACAACCACATCCAATTAAATGCCACTTGTACTCTGCGGTGTTTTTCTGGCAACGCGTTTTTCTGTTGTTGTTGTTGAAAATTCAAACTTGCACTCACACACACACTCGCATATGCATATATCAGTTTCATGGTGGAGATTTCAGAATAGAATAGAATAATATGGAAGGCATTGGTATTTCAGGCATTATGAATTATTTCTTGGGTCCGAGAAGAATACATCAATACATTGTTATACCCACCATGGTGAATGGTGACGGGGGTATTATAATTTTGTCATTCCGTTTGCAACACATCGAAATATCGATTTCCGACTAGGTTAGATTAGGTTAGGTGGCAGCCCGATGTATCAGGCTCACTTAGACTATTCAGTCCATTGTGATACCACATTGGCGATTTCCGACTATATAAAGTATACATATTCTTGATCAGGGAGAAATTCTAAGACGATATAAGCATGTCCGTCTGTCCATCTGCCTGTTGTAATCACGCTACAGTCTTCAGTAATGAAGCAATCGAGCTGAAATTTTGCACAAACTCATCTACTGCCTGCAGGCAGGTCAAGTTGGAAGATGAGCTGTATCGGTCCAGGTTTTGATATAGTCCCCATATAAACCGACCTCCCGATTTGGGGTCTTGGAAATCTAGAGGTATTTTAGGACCATAATGAGGTGTGTCAAAAATGGTTAGTACCGGTTCATGTTCTGATATAGCCCCCATATAGACCGATCTCCTGATTTTATTTTCACAGCTTCTAGAATCCGTTGTTTTCACCCAATTTGCTTAACATTGCAAATCTAGTGGTATTCTAGAACCATAAAGAGGTGTGCCGAAAATGGTCATTATCGAACCATGTTGTGCTATAGCCCCCATATCGAACGATCTCCCGATTTTACTTCTTGGGCTTCTATAATCCGTAGGTTTATCTAATTTGCCTGAAATTGGAAATCTAGAGGTATTTTAGGACCATAATGACGTATGCCAAAAATGGTTAGTACCGGTACATGTTCTGATATAGCCCCCATATAAACCGATCTCCCGATTTTATTTCCACGGCTTCTAGAATCCGTAGTTTTTACCCAATTTCTCTAAAAATGGAAATCTAGTGGTATTCTAGAACGATAAAGAGGTGTACCGAAAATGGTGAGTATCGGACCATGTTTTGATATAGCCCCCATATAGACCGATCTCCCGATTTTACTTCCAAGGCTTCTAGTAACCGTAGGTTTTATCTAATTTGCCAGAAATTGGAAATTTAGTGGTATTCTAGAACCATAAAGAGGTGTACCGAAAATGGTGAGTATCGAACCATGTGTTGATATTGCTCCCATATAGACCGATCTCCCGATTTTACTTCTACGGCTTCTAGTATCCGTAGCTTTTACCCAATTTGTCTGAAATTGGAAATCTAGAGGTATTTTAGGACCATAATGAGGTGTGCCAAAAATGGTTAGTATCGGACCATGTTGTGATATAGCCTCCAATATAGACCGATCTCCCGATTTTACATCCACGGCTTCTAGAATCCGTAGTTTTTACCCAATTTCCCTAAAATTGGAAATCTAGAGGCATTTTAGTACCATAAAGAGGTGTGCCGAAAATGGTTAGTAACGGTACATGTTCTGATATAGTCCCCATATAGACCGATCTCCCGATTTTATTTTCACGGCTTCTAGAATCCGTAGTTTTTACCCAATTTCCCTAAAATTTGAAATCTAGAGGTATTTTAGGACCATAATAAGGTGTGCCGAATATATTGTGTATCGGTACAGTTTTTATCATAGCTCACTTATAAACCGCTTTGGGGGTCTAGATTCTAGAATTACAATTAGATGTGCTGAATATTGTGTGTATCCCTCCATCTTTTTGACATAGCCCCCATTAGACCGATCTCCCGATTTAACTCCTAGGGTTTCTAGAAATTGTAGTTTGTATTCGATTTGTCACAAATTGAAAATATACTACCATTTTAGACCCACAAAAAAGTGTATATGATTTAGTTTTTATCGGTGCATTTCGAAAGACCTCCATATAGACCGATTTCAGATCTTGAGGTTACAGAAGGTACACTGATCATGAAAATTGCTTGAAACTGTATGTTAAATTTCCAGATTTTACTTCTGGTAATCATTTAAATAATTGTGGTAAAAATCTACAGATTTTAGATTTCAAATCGAAGCGTTATTTCATCATTTTCTTGCACACTTACAATAGATGTTTATGATTCCTCTAAAACTCAAATAAAAAATTGGTTCTTATAAATCCACAATCTGATATAGTCTTCAGAGGTAAAATCTTTATCATTTATCTTCGGGAAGCTTGGGAAAATATCTGCAATCAAACCCCCCTGAAATTTTCAAAGGAAACTATAATATTTTATTCATGGTGGTGGGTATTTAAGATACGGCCCGGCCGAACTTACTGCTGTTTATATTTGTTTTTTTTTTTTTATGAGATTAACAGTAAATCATTAAAATTAAATTCAACAAATTCCAATAGAGTATGCTACAATCAAATTATTCATTTAAATTTCTTTCCAAAGGCCCTTTCATTTACTTCTACTCCCTTAATTATTCTATTGAATGGGCATTCATTCAGTGGTGTACATATTCCGTTGGGATTTTTCATATGAAGAAATAAATTTTATAGTGTATAAGGATATGAACAAACTTTACTACTCGTTATTCGTTATACAATATGTGTTGGTTTTTTGTGTAATTTGCCAGCTAGTTTTAAAGGTGTGAGAGAAAATAATAGTTTTTTTCTATTTGTGATTTGTATGAGCTTTACCTGTAAAGAGGTTTACCAGCACTTTCGCGAAACCACAGGACCATATAAACTCTGTCATCCTTGGCTTCCGGTTCGATGTCACATGGTAAAGTTGCTGTACGACCCAACACCGCTTCAACAGCAACTGTGGAAACTGTAATGGAAGTGATAAAAACATATGGGAATGAAATATATTACAAATAGTCGACTAATATATTTTTGCAAGAAAAACAAAAAAAAAAAAAATACAAAGTTATATAACATAAAATATTTCTCAATAAGATTATGATAAAGTAAAAGAGGAGATATAAATATTATGTTCAGTTTTATTGGCCTGAGTATCGCTACGTGTTTGAGACCAATAAAATTTGGTTTTTCAGTGATATAGGACAGAGTGTTCGACTACACCGAATCTTATGTACTCTTCACCTTGGCAAAATTTTCTATTGAAATACAATTTTGACAAAATTTCCTATAGAAAAAAATGTTGACAAAATTTTCTACAGAAATAAAATTTTGACAAAATTTTCTATAGAAATAAAATTTTGACAAAATTTTGTATTGAAATAAAATTTTAACAAAATTTTCTAAAAGAATAAAATTTTGACTAAATTTTCTATAGAAATAAAATTTTTACAAAATTTTGGATAGAAATAAAATTTTGAAAATTTCTTCTATAGAAATAAAATTTTGACAAAATTTTCTATAGAAATAAAATTTTGACAAAATTTTCTATAGAAATAAAATTTTGACAAAATTTTCTATAGAAATAAAATTTTGACAATATTTTTTATAGAAATAAAATTTTGACAAAATTTTCCATAGAAATACAAGTTTAAAAAAATTTCTATAGAAACAAATTTTGCCAAAATTTTCTATAGAAATAAAATTTTGACAAAATTTTCTATAGAAATAAAATTTTGACAAAATTTTCTATAGAAATAAAATTTTGACAAAATATTCTATTGAAATAAAATTTTGACAAAATTTTGTGTAAAAATAAAATTTGACAACATTTTCTATAAAAATAAAATTTTTACATCATTTTCTATAGAAATAAAATTTTGACAAAAATTTCTATTGAAATAAAATTTTGACAAAATTATCTATTGAAATACAATTTTGACTAAATTTTCTATTGAAATAAAATGTTGACAAAATTTTCTATAGAAATTAAATTTTGAAAAAATTTGCTGTAGAAATAAAATTTTGACAAAATTTTCTATAGAAATAAAATTTTGACAACATTTTCTAGAGAAATAAAATTTTGACAAATTTTTTTCTATAGTAAAAAAATTTTGAAAAAAATTTCTATAGAAATAAAATTTTGACAACATTTTCTATAGAAATAAAATTTTGACAAAAATTTCTATTGAAATAAAATTTTGACAAAATTATCTATTGAAATACAATTTTGAATAAATTTTCTATTGAAATAAAATGTTGACAAAATTTTCTATAGAAATAAAATTTTGACAAAATTTTTTGTAGAAATAAAATTTTGACAAAATTTTCTATTGAAATAAAATTTTGACAAAATTTTCTATAGAAATAAAATTTTGACAAAATTTTCTACTGAAATAAAATTTTTTGTAGAAATAAAATTTTTTGTAGAAATAAAATGTTGACAAAATTTTCTATTGAAATAAAATTTTGACAAAATTTTCTATAGAAATGAAATTTTGACAAAATTTTCTACTGAAATAAAATTTTGACACAATTTTCTATAGAAATAAAATTTTGATAACAATTTTCAATAGAAATGAAATTTTGACAAAATTGTCTATAGAAATAAAATTTTGACAAAAATTTCTATTGAAACAAAATTTTGACAAAACTTTCTATAGAAATAAAGTTTTGACACAATTTTCTATAGAAATAAAATTTGGATAAAATTTTTTAAAGAAATAAAATTTTGACAAAATTTTCTATAGGAATAAAAAAAAATTGTGGGAAAATTTTCTATAGAAATTAAATTTTGACAAATTTTCTATAGAATTTTGACGACATTTTCTATAAAAATAAAATTTTGACTAAATTTTCTATAGAAATATAATTTTGACAAAAATTTCTATTGAAATAAAATTTTGACAAAATTATCTATTGAAATACAATTTTGACTAAATTTTCTATTGAAATAAAATGTTGACAAAATTTGCTGTAGAAATAAAATTTTGTCAAAAATTTTCTAAAGAAATAAAATTTTGACAAAAATTTTCTATAGAAATAAAATTTTGACAAAATTATCTATTGAAATACAATTTTGACAAAATTTTCTATTGAAATAAAATGTTGACAAAATTTTCTATAGAAATAAAATTTTGACAAAATTTTGGCAAAATTTTCTATTGAAATAAAATTTTGACAAAATTATCTATTGAAATACAATTTTGACTAAATTTTCTATTGAAATAAAATGTTGACAAAATTTTCTATGGAAATAAAATTTTGACAAAATTTTCTATAGAAATAAATTTTTGACAAAATTTTCTATAGAAATAAAATTTTGACAAAATTTTCTATTGAAATAAAATTTTGACAAAATTTTCTATAGAAATAAAATTTTGACAAAATTTTCTATATAAATAAAATTTTGACAAAAATTTCTATTGAAAAAAAATTTTGACAAAATTGTCTATATAAATAAAATTTTGACAAAAATTTCTATTGAAAAAAATGTTTGACAAAATTTTCCATAGAAATAAAATTTTGAAAAAATTTTCCATAGAAATAAAATTTTGACAAAACTTTCTATAGAAAAAAAAATTTTGAAAAAAAATCTATAGAAGCAAAATTTTGACAACATCTTCTATAGAAATAAAATGTTGACATAATTTTTATAGAAATAACATTTTGACAAAATTTTTTATAGAAATAATATTTTGACAAAATTTTCTATAGAAATAAAATTTTGACAAAATTTTCCATAGAAATAAAATTTTGACAAAATTTTCTATAAAAATTTGACAAAATTTTCTATAGAAATAAAATTTTGACAAAAATTGCTATAGAAATAAAATTTTTACAAAATTTTCCATAGAAATAAAATTTTGACAAAATTTTCTATAGAAATAAAATTTTGACAAAATTTTCTATAGAAATAAAATTTTGACGAAATTTTCCATAGAAATAAAATTTTGACAACATTTTGTATAGAAGTAAAATTTTGAAAGAAATTTCTATAGAAACGAAATTTTGACAACATCTTCTATAGAAATAAAATTTTGACAAAATTTTCCATAGAAATAAAATTTTGACAAAATTTTGTATAGAAATAAAATTTTGAAAAAAATGTCATTAGAAACAAAATTTTGACAACATCTTCTATAGAAATAAAATTTTGACAAAATTTTCTATAGAAATAAAATTTTGACAAAATTTTCTATAGAAATAAAATTTTGACAAAATTTTCTATAGAAATAAAATTTTGACAAAATTTTCTATAGAAATAAAATTTTAACAAAATTTTCTATAGAAATAAAATTTTGGCAAAATTTTCTATAGAAATAAAATTCTGACAATTTTTTCAATAGAGATACAATTTGGCAAATTTTTCTATAGAAATGTCATTATTACAAAAAATTACGCTTTGTCCACTACAGAGAACGGCTGCGATCTACCGCAACCGACCAGTGTATTTAGTAAACACCAACATTTGCAATCTTAAAACATCAATTGGTAAAAAAAATTTCAACCACCAATATCCAATGCAACCGACGACTGTCGGTGTTTGTTAGTATGAGTGTTGGTCTCTCGAAAACACCGTAGTAAAGCAATCACACAAATTGGTTACCCATATCTCAGCAGTTTGTTATTCTCTTATTTGACACTCTCTCAATTCTCTTGAGCTAATGCCAACTGCTAGTAATTGTTGTTGTTGAGTGCAATCACACTTAAGTGCCAACCTCGTTTTTTGTTTACCGAGCGTTGTTACGATGTCGATTGGTTTAAGATTGCAAGACACTGCATACGAACATTGTTATATACTATTGGTGTTTTTATTTTCGCATTTGTATCAATGTAAAAGATCGCATGGTAATTGGTGTCTTACTCACTGCCACCAACATTTTGTGGGTAAGATTGCAATACGAAAAAAAGCCACCGGTTGCAGTTCTCTGGTCCACTATATCTGTTTCAAAATACATAATTTCGAAAAAGTACGAACATGTTTCCATAAAAATTAGTAAAACTTTCCAAAAAAAAATACGAAATAGTTTCGTAGAAATTCAAAATTAAAAGAACAAACAGATTCATAAAAATTATGAGAACAAATTTCGTTAAACGATCTTTAATTTCGTTATTAAAATGGAAAAATTCCTCGATTGTAAAACAGTGACAAATTTCTTTCTTTTAATCAAAAATTTCATACTTTTTCCTCAGAATTCGTTCGATGTAGAAAAGCCACACAATGCACAACATCGCTTTAAGAATTATTCTAAATTAATTGATTTTATTTTCTGTTTCGATTGAGTTAAAACCACTACACCAAGGTCTCGACAAGTGGTTTTCTTCTAACGAATTTGTTATCTACACTCCATTCCCCTGACTAGCGACATCCAAGTAAATCTCCACATTTGATTTTAAATAAAAGAACTCATTGAACAAAGAGATATTATCAAATGGCAAATGGTGAAATGGTCCAAACGTGCCTTAATTAGAGTTCCCATGTACATTGATATATAAACAGGACCTCCTCCTATGGATGTGGCTTGATATCAAATGCATACAAAGCATTGAAATGAGCTCCTCACAACTATACACAAGTCTGAGTCTATGTGTGTGTGTGGTGCAATTTCAAATGCTATGCCATTTCCTTAATTATAAACCTCAGAGTTCGTCCATAGCTAAAGGAGAAATGGCTCTTGTGTAGGTATCTACGACATGACAAAAATGTAAATTATGCTCACTCCGTAGCATCTGAAACGATTTGATTTTCTCCCTTTTTCTCCATTGTCTCCTTGAATCGTTTCGGTTTTTGTGAAATTTTCCAAAGGAATCCTAGGTCAGATATGTGCTTAATTTCCTAACTCATTAACACGTAAGTATTGCCATACCCATTCACATCCATCGCACTTCAAAACCAGAATACTAGAATTAAATTTTTTTCATTCCACAGATTTTATAGATACTCAATGGCGAGTAACATTTTCTGTTTTTTTTTTGTCTCTATCATTACAACTGAAAGGTTTAATTTTGATTTTCAGCTATATCCAAAGGCTAATTGACTTAAGGGTTTTTAGATATTAGTGAGGATTGATTTTCAATTTCTTTATACTGGGAAGAAAAGAAACTAAGATGGAAGCATACATGGTTCATTTTTTTTAATCACTGTAAATAAATGAGATTCGAGTTTTAAGAATGTGAAAGGATTTGAGATAGCCTGGAATGAAGTCTATATACCCTTTACCATATGTTTCTATGTCTTAGCATGGCTTACTAATCAGTTAAAAATCGCCTTTAAAGTTGCGGAAGAAAAATCTTAAAAATCGATTATTACATTTTTTAAGTTGATTATTATTGTTGCTCAGAATCGGTCTTTAATGGCGAAAAAACTGAAAAAGATCATTTTTCTGAAGCTTTAAAAGTGTTTCGGACGAGTAGTCATGTTCCAAGTATCCATATATGTTATGACGTTCAATATACCTAATATTGAAACAATCAATTTCAGGTTGCTATCATATCCAAATTGATAGCTGATAGATTTATTCCAGTGATAGTTCATTTTATTGTTTACAAGCTTAGAGAAGTGTTTTGATCTATTGCACTCACAAATACAGTTATTCGTAATGGGATTCAAGCTTGATAGTGTGATTGCTTATATTTGGTGGTTAGAACCTCCAGCATTTAAATGTGAATAAATCATTCATTTATCGTAGCATTGGTCGTTACCGCGATAGTGGCAGTGTTGCATCGTGTCTAAAAAGTGAAGACCAGATTTAATCGAAATCTACGCCGCAGTGAAAGAAAATATGCAAGTGAGCTGAATATCACGTGAACCGATGTAACACATATTGAAAACTCAGTTTGAACTAAAACCATTGAACTTCTAATCGATATACAAAAAAATTGAGTAAAAAGAAGTTGCGCCGATTGCATAAAAGTGGCCAGGTTTACTTAGCCAAAGACTTTAGCTACAAATATTCAATTTCGAAAAACTCAAGTAGCACTGATAGTTATGAATTAGGACGCCGTAACGGCCGATGTCGCTACCGGCTTATACTTATCGACCGTGAGGTCAAAATAAATACCGAATATTGTCGGGAAAATGTCCTTAAGATAGTATTAAAGCCCTAGGAAAAACAATAATCATTCAAACAGGTCTCAGCGCCATAAAACCCTGAAAAAACAGCGAACCCACCAGGAAGAAAAGTTTTTTTTGTTAATTTTAGAAATTTTTTGAATATTTTTTGAAAACTTTAACTAAACAGTATCACAAACGCTGGTATCACGCCGATATCACAAAAATAATTAAATATTTTTCGACAAATTCAAGAAAATTTATTAGACATAAATAATTTTTTCACTTGGTAAAGAAAATGTTGTAGTTTGAAGGAAAGAATACTGGAGTTCAAAATTGGAAGAATGTCTTTAGTGACATACGAAGTTCATGATGGATGCCTTTGTAGAAAAATTTACAAATTTAAAGAAATAATGAACTATTTTGGTAGAAATACGAGTTTAGTAAATCTCAATACTTTGTGTAAAATTTTTTCCCCGGTTTTTTAGTTCATTTGACTAACGTACGAAAAAAATTATTAGAGTAACGGAAACTTTCTCCTAACATAATAATTCCATGAACTAAAATAGAGTTAAATTGGCTTAACTGAAATAGAGAGCAGCGGCTTGGTCGACAGTTTGAATGTCAGAATTCGTATCGAAGGTAGCCAATTCGAACAAATCTAGACCGATTCTAAAATTTCCCATATTTTTTGCTTTTGAACAATTAAACAAGTATATACGGCCATAAGTTCGGCCAGGCGGAATCTTATGTACCCTCCACTATGGATAGAAACTTCTACTAAAGATTGTGATTGTGCTAATGCTTACCGATGACCAGGTATCTTAAAACATCTTAACACCGTTTTCTAAGTAGTAAGTTAGTCCACTTGTGGTATATATTAGACAAAACAAGTATATACAGCCGTAAGTTCGGCTAGGCCGAAGCTTATGTACCCTCCACCATGGATTGCGTAGAAACTTGTTCAAAACACTGCCATCCACAATCGAATTACTAAAGTTGCGGTAACGCTTGCCAATGGCAAGGTATCTTAAAACAGTCTTCTAAATTGTAGGTAAGTCCATACGTGGTATATATTAAATCAAAAAGATCGATTAAATACGTATAAAATTCAGTTTGACAAAATTTTCTATAGAAATAAAATTTTCAAAAAATTTTCTATAGAAATAAAGTTTTGACAAAATTTTCTATAGAAATGAAATTTTAACAAAATTTTCTATAGAAATAAAATTTTGACAAAATTTTCTATAGAAATAAAATGTTAGGTTAGGCTAGGTTAAGTTAGGTGGCAGCCCGATGTATCAGGCTCACTTAGACTATTCAGTCCATTGTGATACCACATTGGTGAACTTCTCTCTTATCACTGAGTGCTGCCCGATTCCATGTTAAGCTCAATGACAAGGGAACTCCTTTTTATAGCCGAGTCCGAACGGCTTTCCACATTGCAGTGAAACCACTTAGAGAAGCTTTGAAACCCTCAGAAATGTCACCAGCATTACTGAGGTGGGATAATCCACCGCTGAAAAACCTTTTGGTGTTCGGTCGAAGCAGGAATCGAACCCACGACCTTATGTATGCAAGGAGGGCATGCTAACCATTGCACCACGGTGGCTCCCAAAAAATAAAATGTTGGTAGATTTATGGCTCGAGTGGCAACCATGATTATGAACCGATATGGACCATTTTTGTGTGATTGGAGATCGACTATATATAACTTTAGACCGATATGGATCAATTTTGGTATGGTTGTTAGCGGCCATATAGTAACACCACGTTCCAAATTTGAACCGGATCGGATGAATTTTGCTCCTCCTAGAGGCTCCGGAGGTCAAATCTGGAGAACGGTTTACATGGGGGCTATATATAATTATGGACCGATATGAACCAATTCTGGCACGTTTGTTAGAGATCATATACTAACACCATGTTCCAAATTTCAACCGGATTGGATGAAATTTGCTTCTCTTAGAGACTCCGCAAGCCAAATCTGGGGATCGGTTTATATGGGGGCTATATATAATTATAAACCGATGTGGACCAATTTTTGCATGGTTATTAGAGACCATATACCAACATCATGTACCAAATTTCAGGCGGATCGGATGGAATTTGTTTCTCCGCAAGCCAAATCTGGGGATCGGTTTATATGGGGGCTATATATAATTATGGACCGATGTGGATCAATTTTAGCATGGTTTTTAGAGACCATATACGAACACTATGTACCAAATTTCAGCCCGATCGGATGAAATTTGCTTCTCTTTGAAGCTCCGCAAGCCAAATCTGGGGATCGGTTTATATGGGGGCTATATATAATTATGGCCCGATGTGGACCAATTTTTGTATGGTTGTTAGAGACCATATACCAACATCATGTACCAAATTTCAGGCGGATCGGATGAAATTTGTTTCTCCGCAAGCCAAATCTGGGGATCGGTTTATATGGGGGCTATATATAATTATGGACCGATGTGGATCAATTTTAGCATGGTTTTTAGAGACCATATACGAACACTATGTACCAAATTTCAGTCTGATCGGATGAAGTTTGCTCTTCCAAGTGGCTCCGGAGTTCAAATCTGGGCATCGGTTTATATGGGGGCTATATATAATTATGAACCGATATTGACCAATTTTTTGCGTAGTTGCTAGGGACCATTTTCTAACACCGCGTACCAAATTTAAACCGGATCGGGTGAACTTTGCTCCTACAAGATGCTCCGGAGGTCAAATCTTTGGATCGGTTTATATGGGGGCTATATATAATTATGGACCGATATGGACCAATTTTTGCATGGTTGCTAGAGACCATATACTAACATCACGTACCAAATTTCAACCGGATTGGATAAATTTTGCTCCGGAGGATAAATCCGGTGATCGGTTTATATGGGAGCTATATATAATTATGGACCGATATGGGCCAATTAGTGGATGGTTATTA
The DNA here is from genome assembly GCF_050003625.1 of Haematobia irritans. Classification (NCBI taxonomy): domain Eukaryota; kingdom Metazoa; phylum Arthropoda; class Insecta; order Diptera; family Muscidae; genus Haematobia; species Haematobia irritans. The sequence continues at coordinate 166,089,466 of NC_134397.1, read as the reverse complement.
GAGACTATATAGTTACACCACATACTAAATCCCAACTGGATGGGATGAATTTTGCTCCTCCAAGAGACTCCGCAAGCTACATCTAAGGGTCGGTTTATATGTGGGCTTTCGTTCGGAAGCTTTCGTGATTTCAACAGACGGACGGACGAACGGACATGCATAGATCAAATCAGAATTTCACCACGACCCAGAATATATGTGTACTTTATGGGGTCTTAGAGCAATATTTCTATGTGTTACAAACGGAATGACAAAGTTAATATATCCCCATTGTCATTGAGCTTACCATGGAATCGGGCAGCACTCAGTGATAAGAGAGAAGTTCACCAATGTGGTATCACAATGGACTGAATAGTCTAAGTGAGCCTGATACATCGGGCTGCCACCTAACCTAACCTAACCTAACCTAATATATCCCCATCCTACACTCAAAAAAAAGTTTACTTGGATCCAAAGATTTTAACCTTCCTTTAAGGATTTTGGTATTGATTCCGAGCCAAAGATGCGGCTTCTTTAAAATAAAGACATTTTTTACGTATCTCCCTGGATTTAAATCTAGGATCGATAAAATTAAAATTGGATACAGATCGCATTCATCGAATCTTTATTCTCTGTTTGCGATATATTAATAAAAGTATTCATGTACAAAAAAATTCCAGTTTCAAAATCCAAACTATGCCAAGTACTTCAAAGTAAAAACTGTTTTCTTAATACTAAAAAAAACTTTAAACCAACGAAGCAAATCTTTAAAATAAATCTTAGCGTATATTTGAAGCATTTTTATTTTAAATTTAAAAATGCAATATGTCAGTTGATTTAAAGACGATTTCTTTAAATTAAAAATTTTTTTCTTTATTTTAAAGAATATTTGCCTTATTTCAAAGATCTACAACTTCAACAGAGGGATGCAAAATTTCAAGATTTGTGTCCTAAATTTAATGAAAAAAATTTATGAGACAAGGATTATAAACTTTCTTTTAAGTAAAATGTCATTATTTTAAAGAATTTTGTCCTTAGCATTGCGTATATTTCGAGACCTAAAATTTAAGTTGCATAATCTTCCATATTAAGTCAATATTTTTTTCAGTGTATGGTGGAGGGTATAAAAAAAATGAAAATATATAACGCTTTTGGAGCAATATATAATGACAGCTTCAAATTTCCCTAAGGAAAATTTAAGAACCCCAGGACCCGTACAGGCGTGGAAAATTCTGGTGTGGAAAATTTTTGGTGTTCGGTCGAAACTAAGATTGAGCCCACGACTCTCAGCTGTATATGGTTGATATGTGTTAATTTCTTTGATATATATCTTACAAAGACTGATCTCCATTTTTACTGTTTTCGATATCTGCAATTTTCATCCGATAAATGGATTTATATACTACCAAAAAATGTGAAATATCAAAATTACCTCAAAAGCGTCTCAACATTAAGCCAAAAAATTGTCTTAATTACAATGAATATCCATGCATAAAATTCAAACAGATTTTTTTGTTTGACTCAAGGAGTTTCATATGTCACCCCTTTTCTTTTGGATGAATGACAGTACTCTGACCAATTCAAATTCTTCAAATGTATTCAAGCTTCAAGTCCTTGACTCTACCATAATACGACATATTTAAGGAAACTATTCACCTGGTATTGTGTGTGTGGCAGTCACATTCTAGATTGGTTTTTGGTCTTTGCCAAAAAATCTCTATGTATTCCATATGCACTTGCATAGTTGAAGCATCTCCTGAAACTGGTGCAAGGATAAACGAATCCCAGCATCATTGCTTTATTGTTCATTTTTCAGTTCGATGTTTGTCTTTGCGGTTGGCATGTACCATTTAACTCTGTAAATTTCTCTTGACATCAACCATCCTTTTCTCTCCAGGTATTCCCTTTTGGCAAACATGCTGATATTGTCTATCTGTCTGTTTGTCTGCCACATTGTCCTTTTGTGAAGATGTGAACGGGGGACGGCGGTCGACGGAGGGGGGTCAAAAAAAGCAAAGAGAATGACTGAAATGAATTTGGAATCTTATCCAAAGTTAAAAATTTTCCATTCACCAGAATACAATAATGTTGGATGGTTGGGGTGTAACTGAAAATATCCTGCTGTTGACATAAAGTGGCAATTTTAATGTTAAGATAACTACTGCCACTACTTGTGTTGTCTTGCTGGGGTGCTCTTACCATTGCTGCGGGTGCTTTTGCTGTTGCTGCTGCTGCTAATGCTGTTGATGAAGGTATTGGGCTCCATTCCTCTACTCCCGCTTCTCTATGGGTTTTGCACTATACCAGCAGCAGTGATGCAGCAAAATAAGAAAAAGGAAAATATAATCGTCAATTCTCCATTAACATTCCAACTCACGTACACTGACTGTGATTCAGGATATGAGGTGTTTCACAGGGTGAAAGTGTTTCAGAGGTTCAAACACCATTGTGATTAGTCTTTCCATGTGGCTATAGCCCAACATTATGTGTTAAGGTGCCCAAATGAGCCTAAAGCACAAACAACAACAAAAAAAAAACAAAAATATGGAGAATCTATGAAATGCCCTAACAAAGGCACGTTTTGTTAAACCAAAAGAATGCTTTCAAAATAAGCGGTCATCACGGATATTACCTTTGGGCTTGTAAAGCTTATTAAAAAGTTCCCAAGAGTATAAAGGCTGTGACGGTGAAAATTCTTTTAGCAAATTCCATTGAATGGGAAATTAGCACACTTTATGCCCTTGGTTTCAATCTGTTCATGACACAGTCTACTTTACGAATGTGAATAAAACTTAGTAGCAAAACCCGAGTAAAATTTCTACGAAATGAAATTTTCGCTAACGGCGCAAATATAAACTTGTATTAACTCTTTCAGTTTTGGAGTTAAGGAAGGAAAATTTTGGTTAATTTTACAAAAGTATAACCAAACTGCCATTAGCGTAGCTAGACAATTTTCCTAGGGGGGGCTATAGCCCCCCTAGCTAAAAATTTATATTTCATTTATTTATATTTCAATTAATGTTTTATTTCATAAAAATGAATAAAAAAAATTAGACATCAAAATAACTCGAAAATTAATTTATAATAAAGCAACTAAAAGTAGTTCCACTCATTTCCCAGCAAAAAATTTGGAAGTTCTTGCAAAGGCACAATTTTAAAAGCACTTCCAAAAGATGTTCTCCCAATGATGTTCTTTATTTTAACTACTCAGGAAGTTCTTTTAATTAAATTTTTCATAACTTGGTTTTTTCATACTTTTAATGGGAAATTTTAACTTTTTTGTTTCAAATACCTTAAAAACGAAGTAAGAATTCATAAAATGGTAAAAATAATTTAAATTTTGTCGAAAAAAAATTCTAAATCCAATCTGAAAAACTTGTGAATTTTTGAAAATATTTGAGGTCAAACGTTTCCGACGAGCATTAGAATCCATTAAAAATTATAAAAATTATTTATTTGACAAAATATAACAGAATTTTTTAATTTACATTCAAAACATTGAATTCGGATCACATCTAAAGAAGTGATGCAAATTCAGTGCAACGGCTGTTGAAATGGAGGACTTCCGTCCTATGACAAGCCCATGTTAAATTCATCGCTTCTTCGCCAATTTTGCACCACTTCTGAATCCAAAAAGATCATTTTCATTACTTTTTTGGCGACGCTTTTTTGGCTGGGCTTGTTTATTTTTTATAAAAATGGAAAATCGTAAATAGGTTTTCAAATTCTGGGGGGGGGAGGCTAAAATTTTTCTGGGGGGTCTAAGCCCCCTCCCCAGAGGCCTTCCTACGCTTATGCAAACTGCATTACGAATACAGATGTTACATCGACTTCACAAAAATAAGTAAATATATTCAACCAATATAAGAAAATTTATTAAACGTAATTATTTTTTTTCCACTTATTATGAGGGAAAGAATTGGATTGCAAAAATGTCTTTAGTGCCATACGAAATTTAAGATACGAGCATTTTTGGTAAAATTTAGAATTTTTACGAAATACTAGACTAATTTGTAAGACACACAAATTTAGTAAATCTTTACTTTTCATTTGTGTATAATATTTTCCCCATTTTTGTTACGCACAACAAAATATTATAGTCAAGAAAAATTTCTCAAAACGTAATAATTCCATAAGCTAAAATAGAATTAATTTTACTTTAGTGCCATATAGGGTACACCACCCAGCAAACGAAAAAAATGGAAGTTCTTCTCAAGGCACAACTTTAAAAGAACTTCCAAAAATGCTCTCCCAAAGATGTTCTTTATTTTAACTGCACAGGAAGTTCATTCGAGTCAATTTTTTTATAACCCGTTTTTTTAATATTTTTAACGGTAAATATATATTTATTTGTTTCAAATAGGTTAAACACATATAAGGAATTAATAAAATGGTACAAATTATTAAAATTTAGCCGAAAAAAAATGTTAAATCCGTTTCAGAAAATTGCGAAATTTTGAAAAATTTTGATGGCGTTCCAGACAAGCGTTATAATGCACTAAAAATCATAAAAAAAATTAAAAATTATTTATTTGTCAAAATATCACAAAAATTCTTTATTCACAACCAAAACACTGAATTCATCTCACACCTTAAGAAGTGATGCAAATTCAGTGTAGCGGCTGTTGAAATATTGACAAGCCCATGTTAAATTTATCGCTTCTGCGTCAATTTGGCACCACTTCCGGATCCAAAAAGAACATTTTCACTACTTTTTTGGCGACGCTTTTTTTGTTGGGCAGTCTTTTTTTTTTGAGTGTGTTATGAAGATTTTATTTTTTTTAATAATTCTATTTTATCCGGTAAGAATTACTATGAAATAGATTTAGAAGATATATTTTTGAATACATATAAACACTATCCACTTTATTTTAATTTCTATAGATATAAAATTTTGTCCAAATTTTATATCTATAGAAAATTTCGTCAAAATTATTAATTTCGTCAAATTCTATAGAAATTTTTGTCAAAATTTTATTTCTTCAGAAAATTTTGTCAAAATTTTATTTCTGTAGAATATTTTGTCAAAATTTTATTTCTATGGAAAATTTTTATTCGATTGTCTCTGTTGACAAATGCATTTCGAAAATTTTATTTCAACAGAAAATTATAACCAAATTTTATTTCTATATAAAATTTTAACCAAATTTTATTTCCATAGAAAATTTTGTCACAATTTTGTTTCTGTAGAAAACTTTCTAAAATTTTTGTTTCAATAGAAAATTTTGTCAAAATTTTATTTCTGTAGATAATTTTGTCAATTTTTTTATAGAAAATTTGTCAAAATTTTATTTCTACAGAAAATGTGATCAAAATTTTGTTTCTATAGGAAAACTTGTCGAATTAGTTAAACAACAATAAAATTTTATTTCTATAGAAATATTGTAAAAAATTTTTTTCTGTAGAGTATTTTGTCAAAAATTTATTTTTTTAGAACATTTTGTTAAAATTATATTTCTATTGAAAATTTTGTCAAAATTTTATTTCTATTTAACCAAATTTCATTTCCATAGAAAATTTTGTTTCTGTGGAAAATTTTCTAAAATTTTTATTTCTATAGAAAATTTTGTCAAAAATTTTTTCTGTAGAAAATTTTGTCAATTTTTTATAGAAAATTTGTCAAAATTTTATTTCTATAGAAAAATTTATCAAAATTTTGTTTCTATAGAAAATCTTGTCGAATTAGTTAATTTATGGTTAGTCAATGCATCGTTTTAAGCTGAAATCAAAACAACAATAAAATTTTATTTCTATAGAAATATTGTGAATTTTTTTTTTCTGTAGAGTATTTTGTCAAAAATTTATTTTTATAGAAAATTCTGTTAACATTTTATTTGTATTTAAAATTTGGTCAAAATTTTATTTCTATTTAACCTAATTTTATTTCCATAGAAAATTTTGTTTCTATAGAAAATTTTTTAAAATTTTATTTCCATAGAGAATTTTGTCAAAATTTTGTTTCTATAAAAAATTTTTTAAAATTTTTGTTTCAATAGAAAATTTTGTCAAAATTTTATTTCTGTGGAAAATTTTGTCAATTTTTTTATAGAAAATTTGTCAAAATTTTATTTCTACAGAAAATGTGATCAAAATTTTGTTTCTATAGGAAAACTTGTCGAATTAGTTAAACAACAATAAAATTTTATTTCTATAGAAATATTGTAAAATATTTTTTCTGTAGAGTATTTTGTCAAAAATTTATTTTTATAGAAAATTTTGTTAAAATTTTATTTCTATTGAAAATTTTGTCAAAATTTTATTTCTATTTAACCAAATTTCATTTCCATAGAAAATTTTGTTTCTGTGGAAAATTTTCTAAAATTTTTATTTCTATAGAAAATTTTGTCAAAATTTTTATTTCTATAGAAAATTTTGACAATTTTTTATAGAAAATTTGTCAAAATTTTATTTCTATAAAAAAATTTATCAAAATTGTGTTTCTATAGAAAATCTTGTCGAATTAGTTAATTTATGGTTAGTCAATGCATGGTTTTAAGCTGAAATCAAAACAACAATAAAATTTTATTTCTATAGAAATATTGTCAAAAATTTTTTTCTGTAGAGTATTTTGTCAAAATTTTTTTTATAGAAAATTTTGTTAAAATTTTATTTGTATTTAAAATTTTGTCAAAATTTTATTTCTATTTAACCAAATTTTATTTCCATAGAAAATTTTGTTTCTATAGAAAATTTTTTAAAATTTTTATTTCTATAGAAAGTTTTGTCAATTTTTTTTTAAGAAAATTTTTTCAATTTTTTTTTAGAAAATTTTGTCAATTTTTTTTTATAGAAAATTTTTCAACATTTTATTTCTATAGAAGATGTTATTAAAAATTTTGTTTCTATAGAAAATCTTGTCGAATTAGTTAATTTATTGTTAGTCAATGCATGGTTTTAAGCTGAAATCAAAATCTGGGGTTCGGTTTGTATGGGGGATATATATAATTATGGACCAATTTTTGCATGGTTGTTAGAGACCATATACTAACACCACGTACCAAATTTCAATCGGATCGGATGAAATTTGTTCCTCCAAGAGGCTCCGCAAGACCATGTACTAACACCACGTACCAAATTGCAACCGGATCGGAAGAAATTTGTTCCTCCAAGAGGCTCCGCAAGCCAAATCTGGGGGTTGGTTTATATGGGGGATATATATAATTATGGACCAATTTTTGCATGGTTTTTAGAGACCATATACTAACACCAGGTACCAAATTTCAATCGGATCGGATGAAATTTGTTCCTCCAAGAGGCTCCGCAAGACCATGTACTAACACCACGTACCAAATTTCAACCGGATCGGATGACAATTACTTCTCTAAGACTCTGCAAGTCAAATGTGGGGGTCGGTTTATATGGGGGCTATACGTAAAAGTGGTCCAATATGGCCCATTTGCAATACCATCCGACTTATGCCAAATTTCAAGTCTATAGCTTGTTTCGTTCGGAAGATAGCGTGATTTCAACAGACTAAAGGACGGACATGCTCAGTTCGACTCAAAATTTCACCACGACCCAGAACATATATTTTTATGGGGTCTTAGAACAATATTTCGATGTGTTACAAACGGAATGACAAAGTTAATGTACCCCCATCCTATGGTGGAGGATATAAAAATCTTTGGAACCCAACACACTTTATTTTCAGTGCATCACCTTCAATTATAATGGGGCTATGAGTTTGGTCGTTTGTTGTTAGAGGGAAACTCAAGAAAGTAACAAAGAATACTCGTAGGTGAGAAAACTCATTGGCAGTAGCTGGAGTAAGGACGATTTAAATTGCATTTGGCATAATGCATTTCCAAGTGCAACTTATGGTGACATCTCGCTTTTAACACCCCTCCATGGTGATTGTGGTGGTGGGTGTTACCTGGACTAATAAAACCAAGAAGAATAATCTTGAATTGTAGACCAGCAAAAGTGAGATATCCAACGAGTAAAGTTCACAGCATTGGTTGGTTTTCTCTTTATATAGTAGATAATTAGATATGTATGGGTGCTTTATAAATGTGTATGTATGTGTATGTATGTGTATGTATGTGTGTGCAAAATGCCAAGGTAATTAAATGTCAAGATGTTGTTGTGACTGTTATGTGGTAAGCTGCGAAAGGATTAAATGCTGCTAATTTAATGCTAATGTTTTCTTATTTCCCCTACCATATTTCTCTTGCACCCTTTTTCTCGTTTGCTTTTCCTGTCCTTTCTAATGACAGCTCTACTTACACAATATTCGCTTTAGTTTGTGGTCCTTGAGCTTCTTCTTTTCGGATGTCGTGTGCGGTTTTTGTTTTTTTGTTCTTCCATTTTGTTGAAAAGTTAAATAAAATTAAGAAAATAATGATTTTTATGTGGTGGTAGCCAAAAAACTAAAGAAGACTATAAAGAAAGCGAAAAGCTAGAGAAAAAAGATGGTCGTTATTGTTCTAGATTAGTTACAAGGACAAACTGAAAGTTACTTTCTTTCATGGAATTAAAAGCAGATATAGAAAGGATTTTCTTAAAGAACATTTCAGTGATGACCAATGAGTTAAAGAAAAGAAAATCCTAAGAATAGATTCATTCACTGACACAGATTCATTCCAGTGACAGTTCATTTTATTGTTTACATATTCACAAAAGCATTTTGATCTTTGTATTCATCAATAAAGTTGTTATGATGGATTTCAAGGGTGTTAGTGTGATTACTTTACATTTTGGCTGGCAAGTGGCTATCGTTAGAGCCCTTCAGCATTTAAATGTGAATAAATCGTTTACTTCTTTTCGTCCAAAGACGTTCATATTTTTAGAAGAAAAAAAACGTAGAGATAATTTGTAGCCTGGAGTCAAACAAGTTCGTGTAGAGAGAAATATGCATATGGGTTTAAGACATATTTTGCCAAATCTGGTAATATTTACACAAATCGAAGCATTTAATCTTAACCAATTCTGTGGAATGTGCATACATTGCAGTGTGTAGGATATTACTCAAATATAGAGAAATCATCGTTGAGACTGTGTGTGTGGGTATTCTGGCCATATTTGCCTAAATTCGAAAAACATACATAAAGTTCTTTACTTAAAGGGGGTGTGATATCACCGTTATGAGATTCTTACTTTTCTTCACGCCAAAGGGATAAAGGTAGTGGCATATAAGGACGATATTGCTGTCATGGTGTCAGTGAACTTTCTGGACACTATCTCAGATATAATGAGTGAGGCTTTGCAGGTTCTATCCAACTGGGCAGAAGGCTGCGGCTTGGGCGTTAATCCAAAGAAGACGGATCTAGTGCTCTCCACTAGAGCAAGGAAAATCACCGGGTACAAGGACCCACAACTTCAAGGGACGAGATTGAGTCTCTCCAGGTCAGCCAAATACTTGGGAATTATCTTGAACTCTAGACTGAACTGGCTGGAAAATACTGCAGTCCGTCAGAAGAAGACCTATGCGGCACTCTATTCGTGCCAAAAGCTGGTCGGGGAACGCTGGGGGATGAAGCCGTCCTTATTCCACTGGCTTTTTACAGCGGTTATAAGACCCGTGGTCACCTATGGCTACCACGTCTGGTGGACCATTACTAGACATCGTAACCATATACAGAAATTCAGCAGGAGAAACAGCTCTAGAGGTTTTAATGGGAATTTGCTCGCTTGATCTACACATCAGGAAGACACTCAAGGTGATACACATGAGACTGAAGAGCTTCGACTTACTCGGAAACACGGCCTGCAGGTACACGGAACTTGTCGCTTCAGTTGGGCAGCGCTTAAGGACGGACTATATAGCGACCCAGCATGACATCGTAACCGTATACAGAAATTCAGCAGGATAAACAGAACGGCTCTCATTTACATAACTGGTGCGATGAGGACAGGCACACGGAACTTGTCGCTTCAGTTGGGCAGCGCTTAAGGACGGACTATATGGCGACCCAGCATGACATCGTAACCATATGCAGAAATTCAGCAGGATAAACAGAACGGCTCTCATTTACACAACTGGTGCGATGAGGACAACGGCCACTGCGGCTCTAGAGGTTTTAATGGAGAAATGCAGAAATTCAGCAGGATAAACAGAACGGCTCTCATTTACACAACTGGTGCGATGAGGACAACGGCCACTGCGGCTCTAGAGGTTTTAATGGGAACTTGCCCGCTTGATCTACACATCAGGAAGACAGCTGAGGTGATACTCATGAAACTGAAGAGCTTGGACTTACTCGGAAACACGGCCTGCAGGCACACGGAACTTGTCGTTTCAGTTGGGCAGTGCTTAAGGACGGGCTATATGGCGATCCAGCATGTAAATTAATGTCTTTGATATAGTGTCAAAGAAAAAAAAATGTTTTTATTTTTTCTTTATTTATTCATTTACAAACTTATTCTTCTGAACTCTAGACTTAAACTGCCTACTTAATATCTACAACCATCGCTTTTCATACATTTTCCAATATTATTATAGACGCAACGTCAGCTAAATTATGTTCCCATGCCGTCGCGATATATCGTTTTACAATTTGGCTGACCGTTGATTCAGCATTTAGTAACCGCGCGTGTATGAATCAAACATGCAAAAAAATATTACAGGTATGGGGTAACATACCTTAACTTACAGGTATGGGGTAACATACCTTAACTCCTCCCCCTGTAAAGTCAATCGTCCCGATTGTTAGAAAGTTGGGAGTTCATTTGAGCTACAAAATCTTTGAGAAGAATTTTCACTAGTAGAAGTTTTTGATTTGATTTCTTCGTTAACTACTTTTATAATATTAACGTCTGAGTGAGATTTACTTTTGTACTTGTAAATAAATAAGCAAATTACAAAAATTAATAGGGTAAATAATCCGATATTAGTAGAAAGCATTACATTTCCTTTGGTAGATATTAAATTTATTTTATCAATATTATTAGCTTGTAGATTTTTCATCAATTCTAAAGATAACACTTCTTCGACTAGTGATTTATTGGAAGACATTTGTAAGAGAGGTGGAAGGGGTTTGAAATTTGAAATTTCTTTTGAAACGAATGTTTGATTGTCTATCTTTATTGATTCATTATGAAATTGTATTAAATATGTTCCCGATAGTTTATAACTTTTATCTTCGGATATTTCAATGGCGCCGTCAAATTTATTCAAAAAAATAGTTCCCGGATATAATTCTTCTGTTTTAGGAACGTGTTCATTATTAATAAAAGTACAATTATGAGCTTTGTTTCTAAAAAGTGATGGTACACAATTATTTTCACTTATGTCTATGAGATTATCATTATTGCAAATACATAATTTATTGATTTCAGTACAATTATTTTTGATTTCAAATATTTTGTTCTTACATTTAATTACAATATTTGTATTAATTTTTATGATTGTATTATTTTGTTTAACAGGCTTAATTAGTATTTTCTCACAATTTGTGTGGTCTATTGATGGCAAGTTAATTATATAGATTAGTGATGAGTGATCAGAAGCGATTTTAATCGTTGCGAATCCTAATGCTTCCTCTAAATTATTGTATGGAAATTCTTCTACATCCAAAAACTCTTTTATTTCATTAATTTCCTTTTCAGACAGTATAAACGAATTTACTATCCCTACCTTAGCCCATTGCAGAGCATATTCTATATTTGTCAGTTCAGTTTTTAAAATGTTTATTTTTGATCTTATAGAATCCTCTATAGTTCTTTGAATTTCTCCTAAGGATTGGAACGTCTTTAAAATCTTGTTCGTAGTATTAGTCAGTAGGTTTATTCTTTCTATTATGTCCTTATTTATTATCCTCTGTCTTGCGTTATTTCCCAATAGTCCGTTTATCTTTTGTACTACAATATTATGATCGTCATAGTCTGGTGAACCAGCAATCCATTTCCAGGCTGATCCCAGTATATTAATTGAACGTTTGGTCCTTGGTCTAATTTTTCTTAACTGTTCATTCAACTGGTCAATGTCGTGTAGTAAAAATGGTAGTATGGAACTGTTTCGTAAAATTTTCTCATGGATTTCACTTTTCAGGTTGTCAATGGTTCGTCCGTATTTGTCCAGTTCGATAATGTGAATTAGTTTAAAATTTCCGTTTTGAATTTTAGCTTGTCCTATATGGATTGTTACTAGTTGTGAAGTGGAGTAGTCTAGTATTTGCACTTCAGCTTTACAAATTGTGAAAAATATAAGCAGTAGTATCATAGAAGCCATGTTCTGAAAAAAAATTATTTTTAAATATTTGATTATGTTTTAATATTGTCTTTATGAATTATTCTGTCGCGATATTTAATTCTTATTTTATTACCTAAATCTTCCTTAACTATTTGCTTTTTAAATCGTGGTAATAACTTGTTTCTTTGTCCTATGATTTTCTCGTAAACCGTGTCACCTGGTTGATAAGTTTTTATTTGATTATCATTGTTCCGTAACAACATTTTTTCTTGAGCCTTTTTTAGAATTTCCATTAAATTGTGTTCTACCTTATTAAAAAATATATCTGTGGGTTTATTTTGTGTGACCGAATGGATGGTTTTATTGTATTGTTGAGCTGCTCTATAGAATGTTTCTTTATCTCCCAATAAGTGAAATTCGTCCTTGATACATCTAGCTATTTCTATTAAGGTAGAGTGGACTCTTTCTACTTGTCCATTGGTTGTACTATGGCGAGGTGTGCAATAATATAGTTCAATACCTAATCTGTGCAATAAAGATTTAAACTGCGGACTACAAAAGCCTGGTTCGTTGTCAAGTGTTATTTTTTTAGCATTTGGAAAGCCCTGTAGTAATTCTAAAAGTTTTTCTCCTAGGTTAGTTTTATCTTCAATATCTTTAATTATTAAAAATTTCGAATACGAATCAATACAAGTTAGAAATTTTAATCCTTCTGCATAAAAAATATCAACATTAAGGTACTCCCCCTCCTTGTTAGGAATTGGAGCCTCTCCAATTGGAACTTTCTGTGGATGTCTATTATATTTATTTTTATTACATATAGAACAATGTCTGATATATTCCTTAAAGTGGTCTGCCATTTTTGGCCAATAGTACTGTTTATATACTTGTTTATGGTTTTCTTTACAACTACGATGAGCTCGCGAATGTGTTTCCTTTATTATGCTTTGTTGGTCGTCTTCATTTATTACATCAATAGGAAATATGCGGGTAAATACAAATTTATTTGAAAATACGCTCTTTACAGTTTCTTTAAAATCATATAAATCTTCCGGTGTACAGTGTATCGCTGTCACTAAATTTGGATTGATATATTGCAAAAGAATGGATTTTAGATTTTCCCTAGTATCGTATTCAATAATATGACGAGTCCTTCTGAAGTTTACTATCATTTGATGTAATGAAAAATTTGACTTGCTTAGCAAAATTTGTTGTTTGAATTCATTTAAAGGTTTTGATGTTTCGGGGATGTTAAAATTATCACTACTTTCTGTAGAATGTTGGGTGTCCTGCAAAGAGTCTTCGTCCGAAATATTATTCAAATATTGTCGCGAAAGGGCGTCGGCTACCACGTTGGTAACACCTGGTTTATAAATCATTTTTGGCGAAAATTCTTCAATAAAGGAACGCCATCTTTTTATTTTTGCATTGGGATTTCGAGTGGACACGGCAAAAGTTAACGGTTGGTGATCTGTATGAATTTCTATATTTGAACTACCATATAAATAATTTCTTAAATTCTTTAAAGCCCAAACAATGGCATAAAGCTCTTTTTCATTAGTCGCATAGTTCCGTTCGGTTGAATTTAAAGTTTTTGATATAAATGTAATCGGTTTACCGTCTTGGCTAAGAACAGCACCTACTGCTTCATTAGAGGCATCGGTGGTAAGGACAAATGTTTTATTAAAATCAGGTTGGACTAATTCTACTTGTTCAGAAAGTATTTTTTTTAATTTTTCAAAAGTTAACACACCTTGTTCATCTATATTAATTTCAATTTTCTTTGACATATGTTGCGATACCTTTCCATTTTCACCAGATAAATATTTTGTCAGCGGTTTTGCTATGTTCGCATAATTCTTAATAAACTTTCGATAATATCCTATCATTCCAAGGAAACTTCGGAGTTGCCTTAGTGTTTTTGGTAAAGGATATTCATTTATTGTTTCTATTTTCTTCGGATCTGTTTTTATTACATTCTGCGCAACTACATAACCTAAAAATTCTACTTCTTTCTCATAAAACTTCGATTTTTCCAAGGAGATTTTCATGTTAGATTCCTTAAGTTTATTTATAATTATGTTCAAATGTTCAAAATGTTCCTTTAGAGATGAGGAGTAAACAATTATGTCATCTATATAAACATGACATATTTTCCCTATAAATTCTCGCAGGATATCATCCATAGCGCGTTGGAAAATACTTGGACTGTTTTTAAGCCCAAAGGGTAATCTGATAAACTCATATTTCCCGTTGTTGACGGAAAAAGCGGTTTTCTCTATGTCCTGTTCTTTCATCAAAATCTGATGGAATCCTGATTCTAGATCTATGGTAGAAAAATATTTTGCTGTACCTAAATTCGACAATATGACATTACAGTCTGGAATCGGATACTTATCACAAACTGTTTGTTCATTTAGTTTTTTATAATCTATTACCATACGCAATTTTGGTGTTCCGTTTTCATTTGTTCCTTTCTTTGGCACTACCCATATCGGGGAATTATAAGGACTTTTACTTGGACGAATAATACCGTCCTCTAGTAACCGTTTTACTTCATTATTAACAAAACTATTAGCGGAAAGTGGATAAGGATATTGCTTGCTCCATATTGGCGCTTCAGCAATTGTTCTGATCTCCGCTCTAATATCTGTTCTAAATGGCAAATTCATATCTATACTTGAATGTAGTTTTTCTATATAACGTATAACGTTCCTTCTTAAAACGTTTATTGATTCTTGTCTTTCATCGAAAAGGTTTTCACTTTGCAACTTATTTATAAAATTTTCATTAGAAATATCATTTTCACTTGTATTTTCACTTAAATTTTTGCTTGTACTTGGTTCACAATTTATAATTTTTTCGCGGTGTTCACCACAAATAAAAATTCCTTCTTTAAAATTCAATATAATGTTGGCCTTTTTCATAAAATTATAACCTATAAGAATATCAGCTTCTAAGTTTGATATTTCATAGAATCGCTCTTTAAAACCAAATGCAATCGCATCATAAAAATGTTCAATGATGGTAAAACCATTAATGGTTTTTACCCTCTTCTTAATAACTAGGTCCTGTCTGTTTGCTAAAACTCCAGGTTTGCAATAGCAGCTTGTTGCGCCGCTGTCAATTAAAATTCGGAGGTTCCGTCCTGTTGAGGCTGTCCTATAGATGTAGGGCAGTCCTGACCTACTTCTAAAAAAGATTCCTCGTGAAGGTTATTCATTCGTTGTGCCTTGTATTGTGGTTGAAAGCTATTTTGAGCACTATTGCTTATTGGTCTTTTAATTGTATTCACATTAAAATGATTTTGTTGTGTTTGTGGGAATCTATTGTTATAGTAAAAAGGTCTTCCTTGCCTTTGGTGTGTTTCATTGTCACGATTATATTTTGGATTTCTATTTACGATATTTACTGAACTACCTATTTCCATGGGTTCAGGTTTTTGCTCTGATTGGCGATTGTTAAATTGAAAATTTTGATCCTTTCGACCATGATTCGGAAAACGTAAATTATTTTGTGTCTTAAAATGGTTAAAATGGGGTTTACTGAACTGAAGCGCGAAATTTGCACGAGTTTTATTAGCTTCTAGTTCTTGAGCTTTTGCCAATGCATCAGGCAAACTATTTGGTGAGACGGAAAATAAAATATCATTTAAGGGGGAATTCAAACCTGTTACAAATACCCTGAGCGCGTATTGTCTGTTCCTGTTGTTCAGTTCCCTAGTTAGTTCGGAGTTCGTTCCGTGGGTCATTATCGTTTTGTTAATCAAGTCAGTTAATTTTTTATTTACTTCATTATAGTAAGTTAATAGTGGTTGTGGTCCTTGTCTCATGATGCTAAGTTCTTGTTCAATAAGGTGTAAAGGTCTTTTGTCTGCGTATGCAAAATCTAATCGGCTAATAATTGCGTCAAAATTTAGTACAGTCCCGTGATTCGTCAGTGTGTCGTTAGCTTCATCTATTATCTTATTTCGAAGTATTGTCAAGGCAGAATAGTAACGTTTGCTGCCTCTGGTATACAAATTCATAGAATGAGTTGCGGCCTCACGCCAGCTAACATACGAATGTTTACCGTCAAATGTTGGCATAGATTTTACCACATCTAACGGTTCGTCACAACGGATCGCAATGTTAATTTTTTCCTCTTGAAACTCACTAACTATATCGGACGATGTTAGTTGCCCTAAACATTTGCTCAACTCCTCAATTTTGGCTAGCAAAGGATTTGTCTGTGCTTTGATTAAAGCTTCTATTTGGTCAGACGTTGCCATTGTCTCTGTAGTCAAAGAACTAAACAAGTTGGATAAGTTATTAATTTCTGAATCCAGCTTAAAAAGAGTAATTTGTTTAGAAACTCAATCACAATCCTTATCTTAATGTTCAAGTAACTTAAAACATAAAATTAGTTTTTTTCGTTAAAGTACAAATTTTTACGTAATTCACAAACAAATTTAAATTAAAGAACAATTTTTAAAATAAATTACAACAGGATCTTCAAAATCTAAATTAAATATAAAAATAATCTGCTTACATTCAATAATTGTAGCTCTCCTGGGAAGTGGTGTTCTGGCAATTATTCTCCAACAAAGTTCTCAATGTAGTTGTCCTCACTGCAAGTTGTTATTGGCACTTCATTGCAATTTCCTTACTTAGAGTAACTCTTGAAGTTCTTTATTATTATTTTATTCTTTCTATTCCACCGCACAATTTTTGGGTTTTGCTTTTATTGTGTTTTTTTTTACAGGATGATTCACTTATAGTTACTTCTTTTTATAAAAGAGTTTATTTCTGGTTACACAGTTTATTTCGTGTTGTTTTTTTACACGTTATTTCAAGTTTTTTTTTTTTTTTGAAGGGATAATTTTTCTTTTTACAATTGTTCACTTTTTCCTCCTTTTTGTAAGGATACTTATTCTTTATGGTTATCCTTACTTTTAAATTTTCAGGATATTGTTCTTACAATTTTTCACTTTTTTCTCTTTTTTGTAAAGATACTTATTTTTGTTACCACTATGGTTATCCTTACTTTTAAATTTTCAGGATATTGTTCTTAAAATTTTTCACTTTTTTCTCTTTTTTGTAAAGATACTTATTTTTTTGTTACCACTACCGTTATCCTTACTTTTACATTTTCAGGATATTTTTCAACGATAAGGAATCCTTATTTTTGTTACCGCTACCGTTATCCTTACTTTTACATTTTCAGGATATATTTTTTAACGATAGGGCATCATCCCGGTTGAGCCCCCAATTAATGTCTTTGATATAGTGTCAAAGAAAAAAAAATGTTTTTATTTTTTCTTTATTTATTCATTTACAAACTTATTCTTCTGAACTCTAGACTTAAACTGCCTACTTAATATCTACAACCATCGCTTTTCATACATTTTCCAATATTATTATAGACGCAACGTCAGCTAAATTATGTTCCCATGCCGTCGCGATATATCGTTTTACAATTTGGCTGACCGTTGATTCAGCATTTAGTAACCGCGCGTGTATGAATCAAACATGCAAAAAAATATTACAGGTATGGGGTAACATACCTTAACTTACAGGTATGGGGTAACATACCTTAACTTGTATGTGAGGGCAAGCTAAGATTGATTTTCCCAAGTATAGATGACTGGGAGGAAAAGCGCATACTTTTTGGAGATCTGAACATTGCTTCGACCGAACACCAAAAAGTTTTACAGCGGTGGATTATCCCACCTCAGTAATGCTGGTGACATTTCTGAGGGTCTGAAAACTTCACTAAGTGGTTTCACTGCAATGTCGAAAGCCGTTCGGACGCGGCTATAAAAAGGAGGTCCCTTGTTATGTGGTTTAACATGGAATCGGGCAGCACTCAGTGATAAGAGAGAAGTTCACCAATGTGGTATCATAATGGACTGAATATTCTAAGTGAGCCTGATACATCGGGCTGCCACCTAACCTATCTACTGCGAAGAGCTAGGAATCAGGGAGTCATATGGAATGGACAACGCTTGCAGTATCTTTCAGGCGGAGGTACTTGCTATTGCCAAAGCTGCGGAGCTCCTGTTGATGAGGCCGATATTCAGAAGCGATATCTGTTTCTTCATCGACAGTTAGGCAGCAATGAAGGCCTTGGATAATACGTACACTCATAGAAAAAATCATGCACGACGTGCTCATTTCAAAACGATTCGTTCATGAAAGTGAATCAACACACATGTGGTGTCAAACTGTGAACAGACGGTGTCAATCTGACAACGATAAAATGACTCCATGCGTTGTCAAAACAGCAACCGGCGTTCATGATCTGAAAACGTTATGGTTACGACTTTATAAACAAAATTAAAAAAATATTTCCGCTAGCGTGACTCGAACCTGTGTTTTCTGCACCATACGCGCTAACAGTCGCCTTAGCACATTGCACCACCGAGGGAGTTGCCATAACATAGTCTAACGATTATTTTAAGGCTTTTCATGGCCAAAGAAAAACGAATGCCGTTCATGAAATCGTGAACGCCCGTGGACGAAATTGTGTTTTCTGCACCATACGCGCTAACAGTCGCCTTAGCACATTGCACCACCGAGGGAGTTGCCATAACATAGTCTAACGATTATTTTAAGGCTTTTCATGGCCAAAGAAAAACGAATGCCGTTCATGAAATCGTGAACGCCCGTGGACGAAATTGTGTTTTCTGCACCATACGCGCTAACAGTCGCCTTAGCACATTGCACCACCGAGGGAGTTGCCATAACATAGTCTAACGATTATTTTAAGGCTTTTCATGGCCAAAGAAAAACGAATGCCGTTCATGAAATCGTGAACGCCCGTGGACGAAATTGTGAACATTCCGTTTTGATTTTTTGTGAACGTTTCCTTTTCATTTTGTCACCGTCCGTTCACGACTATGGAACGTATTTTTTTCTATTAGTGTACATAACGTCGAAGGTAGTCAGCTGCTGTCGTAGAGAACTCAGGGTTCTCGCTGAACAGCATGAAGAGCCAAATAAACTGGCTAAAGAAGGTGCACGCGGCATGGATAACATCGTCACGGACGTTTTTCCCCCGCTATCTTTACATACTTACAGGGTCAATGCTAAATATGATGAACTGTGGAAGGAACGATGGACTTCATCTGAGGGTTGCGAGCAGACCATGCTGATATGGAACGAGAAGAGAAATAGGCACTCAGGATTTCTAGTGGTGACGAATAATTCTAGATTTTAAATGTTAGGCAAATCGGATAGAAAGTACGTTTTCTAAAAGACCAAAAAATAAAATCGGAAGATCGGTATATATGGGGGCTATACCAACACATGAACCTATAACCATAATTTTCTTCACATCTATTTGTGGTCCTAAAATACCTCTGTGTTTGAAGTTTAAGGCAAATCGGATAGAAAATACGGTTTCTAGAAGCCCAGGAAGTAAAATCGGGAGATTGGTCAATATGGGGGCTACATAAATATATGAACCGATAGACATAATTTTCGGCACTCCTATTTATGGTCCTAAAATACCTCTAGATTTCCAATTACAGGGAAATCGGATATAAACTATGGTTCCTAGAAGCCCAAGAAGTAAAATTGGGAGATCGGTCTACATGGGGGCTATACCAAAACATGGACCGATACACACCATTTTCAGCGCACTTACTTTTGGCCCAAAAATACCTTTAGATTTCAATTTTCAGCCAAATCGGATAGAAAATACAGATTCTAGAAGCCCAAAAAGTAAAATCGGGAGATCAGTCTATATGGGGGGCTATACCAAACCGCCACCAATCAATCCCATTTTATCATTAAATAGTCCTAACATAATTATAAAGCCGTGACCGAAGTTTCACGATGATACATAAACTGGAAGTATTTTTGTCCGCTAACTCCATATAGCACCGACCACTGTGCGC
This sequence comes from Haematobia irritans, assembly GCF_050003625.1. Lineage (NCBI taxonomy): Eukaryota > Metazoa > Arthropoda > Insecta > Diptera > Muscidae > Haematobia > Haematobia irritans. The sequence goes on along the minus strand of NC_134397.1, from coordinate 166,069,475 downwards.
TGAAAAACTTTTTGATGTTCGGTCGAAGCAGGAATCGAACCCACGACTTTGTGTATGCAAGGCGGGCATGTTAACCATTGCACCACGGTCGATCTTAGCTCTTGCTAATCGTTTAGAAGTAATTTTTTCTTTCTATTTCCTGCGGCATAATCCCATGATTCACATCCTTTAGAAGGGTCTAAAAGCTTTGGCCGGGAAAAACCCTGCTGTGTTCTTACTTGTTCAAATTTCGCTTTTGGTGTAATCTGATATAACCATCATCAACCGCCATAACATACACCGTATTTTTATATTCCAAGCACTATGGAAATTATGTTGTTGCGCTTTTTTTTCTTCTTCTATAAAAATTTAAATGTATCTCCTCCCCCCTGCCTTCTCATTTGATGTCGGTATACATTTTATGTAGCCAGAGTGGTTGAAGATGAATAAAATTTGAATGCCCTGTGGTTTAATTTATTACCTTTTGGGTAAAAGTGTGCAAAATTCCCATGTTTGGTTTATCTTCTGTGTACTATTCTCTTCATCTTATTTAAGACAAAACAAAAAGAACAGAATTGCAAGTTTGGTGGCTTCACGGAGAATTTTGTGTTTTTGTTTTTTTTTTTTTTTGTGGGACAGACATAGCCAAAAACCATGATTAAGGAGCATTGAAATAGAAACATAATGGCAGGATAGATGGATGGAAGGAAGGAAGGATGCAAAGCATTTTAGGTTTGCGAATAAAAGTGTAAAGAATTAACATAATTTGTGAGATGAGGCAAATGTTCACCCATATAGCCCCACATCCTCACACCTAACCAACCACACATATCCGAAAGTGTAGAAAAGAAGAGCAGTTATTTATTTGAGTTTATGTGAAAACACACTCCCACACCCGCATAAAATAAATATAAAACTCCGGAGACCACACACACACACACACCCCGAAAAAGGCATTCACTTACATTGTATCGTTATTCAAGGAATTGTTGTATACTCGTATGTGTTTGTGTATATTTGCCAACATATACAAATTTTGCTATAATGATTGGATGATGGTGAAAGATTTTAGCTTCCGGCTCCCCAGAGGGCATTACCAAAATCATTTTTACTTTTCGATTTAGAATCTTTACAGGTATGCTGGTCTATGTATCGCCTCTATTTCTCTGTCTCCAAAAAAATATTCACTTTATCTTAATATGCTTTCGTCTGACTGCCTCTAGCTATGTCTATCAGTGGCATACGTATATTTTACTTTATTATTTGGTGGAATCAAGTCCTAAAATGTGCTTTTGATGTTTACCAGAATTTGGCAACAAAACAAAATGGAAAATAAAATCTTGGAAATGGTCTTTTGATCCCCATTGCCTATTGATTTATTCGGTGGTCTACACTGCTGGTTGTATGACCAATGAAGTTTGGATTTATTTGCTCTTAAAAGGAAAGAGCAAATTTATATAAGAAGTCTGCTTCCTCTCTCTCTCTCTCTCTGAAAGTAATTCGAACCCTCAAATTTAAACTTGGACTTTGGTCCAAGCATAATTTTAGGGACTGTATTCAATGAGAAAAATTATAATAAATCGATATTCTGATCGTCAGCAAAAAAAGATTAAATCACCGTTTCCACAGTGATATAATATGAAAGATTATGCATCCGAATTTTTAGATTACGCAATTTTTAGAATTTCTTTAAAATAAATGAATTAAAAATAAGTATATACGGCCGTAAGTTCGGCCAGGCCGAATCTTATGTACCCTCCACCATGGATTGCGTAGAAACTTCTACTGAAGACTGTCATCCACAATTAAATTACTTGGGTTGCGGCCAGTGTTGCCAATTTGGTGCTTTTAGCACCAAATTTAGTGCTTTTTGATTTCTAAAAAGCACCAAATTGCCTTTTTGGTGCCTTTTCAAAAAAAGCACCAACTTGGTGCTTTCTGGCATTTTCATTTAGTGCTTTTGGTGCTTTTTTTATTTTGAACAGTATTAAGTTTAATTGATACAAAAATTTTGATTAGACTTTCAAGAGCCGATGATGAAACTCAAATTTATTGCCAAATATAGAATTTGTTTTGAAGTTGGTATTGCTTATTTTTTAATTAATATTGTTATTTAGGGGTTTCTGTAGGAAAGTCGAGCGATGAGTGTCGAATTTTCGAATTTGGTAAAGATGTCATTAAAAACGTTTGTATTAAATTCACAAAAGCACGCACAACTGAAATAAGACTCCTTCCATATATTAATATAGACTCCTTCCATATATTAATATTTTGAAAGTTGAAAAACATCACGAAAGCATTAAAACTGATCAAAGTGTATACTTGAATAGCGGTGAGTACTAAGTTCGAGTTTTGCCGCTAAAGTGAAAACTATATCAGTAAAAAAGGCATAAAATTATGCATATTTGCTGCAAATTTTATTATAACTTGATGGGGAATAGCCAAAAGCAAATTTTCACAAAGTTTGTATTCCTTAAAATGAATTATTAAAGAAATTGTAATTGTCAAAAAAATGAATATTTTAGCAGCTAAACTCGATCTTAATACCCACCTTAACTTCTTTAAATTCAATTCACAAAAGTTCTATAATAGGTACATCTTGGGAAGTTTTTTTTTTTTTTTTTTTTTTTTAGTAGAGCTTTAATTTTCGATTTTGTGATGGAAGGTGGTATGTTAGAATTTATAATATATTTTTGGTGCTTTTTGGCCTTGGGGAGTTGGCAACACTGGTTGCGGCCGAGGGCAAGGCCTCTTAAAACTTCTTAACATCATCTTCTAAATTGTAAGTTAGTCCATGCGGGATATATAGTAGACAAAAGAAAGGTCGATTTAATAGGTATATGTTCAGTTCTTGACCGATATATAAGGAAGAAATAATTACGAACCAATATGAAATTTTGTGCTGTAATTATAGAGCCAGAATTAAAATATGGGGGTCGGTTTATATGGTGGCTATATACAATTATGAACACGAGTCTACTAAAAATGGCAGATTTTTTACGGTTTGGTAGATTGGTAGAATTCTTGATGTTTTGGAAGATTTTGCAAAATATTCCTCTCCAACTATGAAATGCTTTTACAGAAATAAAATTCTGACAAAATTTTCTATATAAATATAAAATTTTAACAAAATTTTCTATATAAATATAAAATTTTGACAAAATTTTCTATAGAAATATGAAATTTTGAAAAATTTTTCTATGGCAATAAAATTTTGGTTGACTAATTTTGGCTCGAGTGGCAATGATGATTTTTCTGTGATTGGGGATCGGTTTATTTGGGGGCTATATATAACATAGATCGATACAGACCAATTTTGGCATGGTTGGTATCGGCCTTACACTAGCGAAATAAACCAAATTTCAACCGGATCGGATGAACTTTGCTCCTTCAAGAGGCTCCGTAGGTCAAATCTGGGGATCGGTATATATGGGGGCTATATATAATGATGAGCCCTCCACCATGGATTGCGTAGAAACTTCTACTGAAGACTGTCATCCACAATCGAATTACTTGGGTTGCGGTAACACTTGCCGATGGCAAGGTACCGTAAAACTTCCTAACATCGTCTTCTAAATTACAAGGTAGTCCATACGTAGTATATATTAAACTAAAAAAGGCCGATTAAATACGTATATAATTATGTTTAAAGTTTCTATAGAAATAAAATTTTGACAAAATAAAATTTTGACAACATTTTCTATAGAAGTAAAATTTGGAAAAAATGTCTATAGAAATAAAATTTGGAGAAAAAAAATCTATAGAAATAAAATTTTGACAAAATTTTCTATAGAAATAAAATTTTTACAAAATTTTCTAGAGAAATAAAATTTTGACAAAATTTTCTATAGAAATAACATTTTGACAATATTTTCCATAAAAATAAAATTTTGGTAGATTATTTTTGGCACGAATGGCAACCATGATTATGAACCGATATGGACCAATTTTTGTGTGATTGGGGATCGGCTATATATAACTATAGACCGATATGGACCAATTTTTGCATGATTATTAGAGACCATATACCAACATCATGTACCAAATTTCAACCAGATCTGATGAAATTTGCTCCTCCTAAAACTTCTGCATGCCAAATCTGGGGATCGGTTTATATGGGGGCTATATATAATTATTGACCGATGTAGTCTAATTTTCGCCTAGTTGTTAGAGACCATATACTAACACCATGTACCAAATTTCAGCCGGATCGGATGAAATTTTCTTCTCTTAGAGGCTCCGCAAGCCAAATCTGGGGATCGGTTTATATGGGGGCTATATATAATTATTGACCGATGTAGTCTAATTTTCGCCTAGTTGTTAGAGACCATATAACAATATCATGTACCAAATTTCAGGGGGATCGAATGAAATTTGCTTCTCTTTGAGGCTCCGCAACCCAAATCTGAGGATCGGTTTATATGGGCGCTATATACAATTATGGACCGATGTGGACCAATTTTTGCATGGTTGTTAGAGACCATATACAACACCACGTACCAACTTTCAGCCGAATCGGATGACAACATTGTAACACTACGAACCGAATTTTAACCAGATCTGATGAATTTGCTCCTCCTAAAGCTTCCGCAAACGGGTCCGATATGGCCCGTTTGCAATACCATGCGACCTACATCAATACCAACTACTTGTGCCAAGTTTGAAGTCGATAGCTTGTTTCGTTCGGAAGTTAGCGTGATTTCAACAGACGGACGGACATGCTTATATCGACTCAGAATTTCACCACGGCCCACACGCACAGAAAAAACATGTTTGGACATGGTTGCCGCATCCATTTAATGCTTATCTAGAGTAGGTAATTGTCGCGAAAACCATGTATTTTGTCTTTGTAAAAATAATTTTCCAGCGGAGAAAAATATATGTTGCCAATAAGCATTTAAATGGTTCTCAAATGCCGCAAACATGGTCTATTATTTAAATGATAGAATTTGAGACCATTAAAGGGTGATACGGTCAAAATTTGGTCAATATAAACTTGATGTATTTCTTTCAATTTTGCATTAAAAAACCTGACCACCCCTCATTTTGAAGGTGTGTGTGTGTGTGTAGAATGTTGCTCCTATTTTGATTTTGGAATTCACTCTTCAGTTGTCAAAATGCCGTCCAAGCACGAAGAGCAGCGTATCAAAATTTTGCTCGCGTATCGCGAAAATCCGAGCTACTCGCACGCAAAGCTGGAAAAATCGCTAAAAGTTGACAAATCAACCGTTACAAATGTAATTGAAGTGTTTGGGGAACGTTTGTCGGCAGCCAGGAAGTCTGGATCGGGGGGAAATCGAAAACCGGAAGCCGCTGAGACGACAAAGAGAGTTGCCGGTAGTTTCAAGCGAAACCCTAACCTCTCTCTCCGAGATGCCGCAAATAAGCTGGGTGTATCGTCTACAACCGTGCATCGAGCCAAAAAACGAGCCGGACTATCGACTTACAAGAAGGTAGTGACTCCAAATAGCGATGATAAACAAAATACAACGGCCAAAGCGCGATCCCGGATGCTGTACACGACGATGCTGACGAAGTTTGACTGCGTGGTAATGGACGACGAAACCTACGTCAAAGCCGACTACAAGCAGCTTCCGGGACAGGAGTTTTATACGGCAAAAGGAAGGGGGAAGGTAGCAGATATTTTGAAGCACATAAAACTGTCAAAGTTCGCAAAGAAATATCTGGTTTGGCAAGCCATCTGTACCTGTGGCTTGAAAAGCAGCATTTTCATAGCTTCCGGGACTGTGAACCAAGAAATTTACGTGAAAGAGTGTTTGGATAAACGTCTGCTGCCTTTCCTGAAGAAACACGGTTGTTCCGTACTGTTTTAGCCGGATTTGGCATCTTGCCATTACGGTAAAAAGGCCATGGAGTGGTACGCCGCCAACAACGTGCAGGTGGTTCCTAAGGACAAGAATCCTCCCAACACGCCAGAGCTCCGCCCAATTGAGACATACTGGGCTATTGTCAAGCGGAACCTAAAGAAGACCAAAAAACTGTTAAGGACGAGCAGCAGTTCAAGGCAAACTGGCTTTCTGCGGCGAAAAAAGTGGACAAGGTGGCTGTACAAAATCTGATGGCAGGTGTCAAGCGTGAGGCCCGGCAATTCGGATTTGGAAAAGCGAAAGCCTAACTGAATATTTTTCTGAATTTTATACTAATTTAACTTGAAAAAGAAATTTAATTTGATTTTTTAAATAAGCGATTTCACCGATTTACACGCGTTTTCCCTTGACCAAATTTTGACCGTATCACCCTTTACATGGTCGGGAAAATCATGTAACTGACCATTAAATTTTTTTACTTTCTTGCAGAGAAAAAAGTATTTTTATAGGTTACGTATAGACATGTCTAGAACCATTACATGACCATAAAGACCATGTACATTGTTTTCGTCACCATTTAATTTTTTAACTTGTTTGCAGCGAAAAGAATTTTATAAAAACATTGAACAGGAACACACGATTTTCAATTTGCGCGTCAGTCGTGTGTTGATTGTTTTTTGGAATGGACGGAAAATACGGAATTACTGTGTTTTGTGTTAATTTATTTATTCAGAAGTGACACGTGGTTTTATGTGAACACAAAAAAGGAAAGTGTAATTGAAAAAAATGTACCTGATTTTTGTTATTTGCAGTTACATGATGTCTGCGTTGATACATTTGATGGGCACGAGGTAAATATGGAATGAGTACTTATTGTTGAAATTGAACCAAAATAGAGTGTGAAAAAATATGTGATGTTTGCTTGCACGACATTATAAATACAAATAAACTGAATTAGTTTATAAATAAATAAATAAAAACAAATAAATAAAGTTAATTTTGTGGTTTCTTTTCTCAAGTGGCGTCCTTTTTTCGACGACGAAAAAAGTTTTTTCATAAAGATCAAAACATTTTAGGTTGTGACCATGTTCTTTTAACTGGAAGAAAAACATTTTTGACGAATACCATAACATTTTAGATCGTGACCATTGTCTTTTAATGGAAACAAAATTCTTTTTATCAATATAATAACATTTTAGATGAGGACAATAGTATTTTTCTTAGAACCATGTTCACTCAGCCAACATGGTTGCAGGTTAAAATGTTACATGGTCGCCGCAAAAATAACTCCTATCATATTATTTTGCTCTTCGTATATGATTGTGACTATCATGTTTCTTCTCTGCGTGCAGAATATATATACTTTATGGGGTCTTAGAGCAATATTTCAATGTGTTACAAGCGGAATGACAAAGTTAATATATCCGCCATCTTATGTTCGAGGGTATAATAATAATTAATCTAGTTAGAAAATAATTGATACTATTATTTTTTGGGATTAATTTTTGATGTATTAAAATTTTTATTGATTCAATTACATTTTTAATTGAACATGTTTAAAATTCAATTAAAATTTTAATTGGAAAAAATATAAGGATTCTTCGTTCTATGTTTGTTTAAAATTAATTTGTTTTAAATTAGAGTAATTTCTTTGTATGCAAAAGAGAATGAAAATTCGATGAATGAACCCTTTACCCTAATTTTAATTTTATAGACTCTACAATTAAAGCTAAATATTTCCAAAATAAATTTCTTTATTTGAAAGAAGCCACATGTCTGTCTCTGAATCAAAATCCCAAGGTCAATGTCCAATTAGTTTTTTTAGTCCTTTGCAGACACGTGTGTACTGTTCGAGATGTCTACGTTCCCACTTCCCATTTAGTCTATAGTGTTAATATAAATTAGAGTTGAATTCAAAGCAAATGTGAAAACAGAATTAATGTACTGCAATTAAACAAATCAAATAAGAAATGTTGCATTTAATATTGCCAGCATTAAATATTCGAAGGAAAACAAAGGTGCATGATAAAGGAGAGAAATCAGTATAACTAAAATAAAAGTACTACTATAATGTAAGAAATAAATAGTTAGTATCCACATTATATTATGTAGTGAAAAACATCAAAATTGTTAAAACGTCACAAACAAACAAAACTAGGTAACCTGCAAAGCAATTTTTATTTAAATGCCATTTCTCCATAGCCATTGAAGGCAGTGGTATTAGGAGAGGAAGTCAGTCGCTTCTTTGGCCTACATAGCTTTGTGGGATCACTTTCATCTGCCTGATGAGCAATTATACACTTGGTCTACCGCCTAAGGAGTCAGCTGTCTGAAGCACATACTTTCACTTTTATCATTTTACTCCGAAAATTCTATGACGATGATGATGACGGTGATGCACATGATGTAGATGAAAAACAGACTTTTACCTATCATTGATTTTGACATTTTAATATAATGTGGGCCTAGTGAAACATTTTGCGGGAAATTTCTTTGATGTTGTTACAGTCTTTTGAAATTGCAATGAATGAATATGGTCTTCACTCCATTAATCGTCTAAGAGATTGGAGGTTGAGTAGAATGTGATTAATGTGAATTTGAAAATTAATTTTTCTAACGACTATACAGATAATTTTAATGTGGGTGGTTCTATAAGTACTTAACTAGTTTAAACACTTAACACAAAAAATTAAAAAAGTCTCCTTTAGCTCGAAATATTCATGCCATTAATGCTCTTATTTTCTTTTCAACGTCTGTAAAATAGGCCTTCGTTGATGGCTTTCTTATTCGACTGATACTTGTATACACACTCGGATAAGGAATATGACCACCTCCTAGATCTAAAGGCTCCAAACTTTATTTCTATAGAAAATTTTATTTCTATTGAAAATTTGCTCGAAATTTTATTTTTATAGAAAATTTTGTTAAAATTTTATTTCCATAGAAAATTTTGTCAAAACTTTATTTCTATAGAAAATGTTGTCAAAATTTTATTTCCATAAACAATTTTGTAAAAATTTTGCTTCTGTTGAAAATTTGCTCAAAATTTTATTTTTATAGAAAAATTGGTCAAAATTAAATTTCTAATGAAAATTTTGTCACAATTTTATTTCTATTAAAAATTTGCTCCAAATTTTATTTGTAAAAAATTTTATTTCTATAGGAAATTTTCTCGAAATTTTATTTCTATAGAAAATTTGCTCAAAATTTAATTCTATAAAAAATTTTGTCAAAATTTTATTTCTATTGAAAATTTGCTCCAAATTTTATTTCTATGGAAAATTTTCCATAAATATTTTATTTTTATAGAAAATTATGTCAAAATTTTATTTCTATAGAAAATTTGCTCGAAATTTTATTTCTATAGAAAATTTTGTTAAAATTTTATTTCTATAGAAAATTTGCTCGAAATATTATTTCTATACAAAATTTTGTCAAAATTTTATTTCTGTAGAAAATTTTGTCAAAATTTCATTTCTATAGAAAATATTGTCAAAATTTTATTTCTATAGAAAATAATTTCAAAATTTTATTTCAATAGAAAATAATTTCAAAATTTTATTTCTATAGAAAATAATTTCAAAATTTTATTTCTATAGAAAATTTTGCCAAAATTTTATTTCTGTAGAAAATTTGCTCACAATTTTATTTCTATAGAAAATTTTGTCAAAATATTATTTCTATTAAAAATTTGCTCCAAATTTTATGTCTATGGAAAAATTTGCTCCAAATTTTATTTCTATGGAAAATTTTGTTAAAATTTTATTTCTATAGAAAATTTGCTCGAAATTTTATTTCTATAGAAAATTTTGTCAAAATTTTATATCTGTAGAAAATTTTGTCAAAATATTTATTTCTATAGAAAATTTGCTCGAAATTTTATTTCTATAGAAAGTTTTGTCAACATTTTATTTCTATAGAAACTTTTATCAAAATTTTATTTCTATAGAAACTTTTATCAAAATTTTATTTCTACAGAGAATTTTGTCAAAGTTTTATTTCTATAGACAATTTTTTCAAAATTTTATATCTTTAGAAAATTTTGTTGACATTTTATTTCTATAGAAAATTTTGCACTTTGCACCACTATAGAAAATGTCAAAATTTAATTTCTATATAAAATTTTGTCAAAATTTTATATGTTTAGAAAATTTTGTTGACATTTTATTTCTATAGAAAATTTTGTCAAAGCTTTATTTCTATCGAAAATTTTGTCAAAACTTTATTTCTATAGAAAATTTTGTTAAAATTTTATTTCCATAGAAAATTTTGTCAAAATTTTATTTCTATAGAAAATTTCTGGTGTTGTTAGCATTTTTGTCTATTTTTTGACATTTTCAAAATTTTGCTCGAAATTTTATTTCTATACAAAATTTTGTCAAAATTTTATTTCTATAGAAATTTTTGTCCAAATTTTATTTCTATAGAAAATTTTGTCAAAATTTTATTTCTATAGAAAATTTTGTAAAAATTTTATTTCTATAGGAAATTTTGTCAAAATTTTATTTCTATAGTAAATTTTGTCAAAATTTTATTTCTATAGAAATTTTTGTCCAAATTTTATTTCTATAGAAAATTTTGTCAAAATTTTATTTCTATAGAAAATTTTGTAAAAATTTTATTTCTATAGGAAATTTTGTCAAAATTTTATTTCTATAGTAAATTTTGTCAAAATTTTATTTCTATAGAAATTTTTGTCCAAATTTTATTTCTAAAGAACATTTTGTCAAAATTTTATTTCTATAGAAAATTTTGTCAAAATTTTATTTCTATAGAACATTTTGTCAAAATTTTATTTCTATAGAAAATTTTGTCAAAATTTTATTTCTCTAGAAAATTTTGTCAAAATTTTAATTCTATAGTAAATTTTGTCAAAATTTTATTTCTATAGAAATTTTTGTCCAAATTTTATTTCTATAGAAAATTTTGTCAAAATTTTATTTCTATAGAAAATTTTGTAAAAATTTTATTTCTATAGGAAATTTTGTCAAAATTTTATTTCTATAGTAAATTTTGTCAAAATTTCATTTCTATGAAGAGTTCTGACAAAATTTTATTTCTATAGTAAATTTTGTCAACATTTTATACCTTTAGAAAATTTTGTTGACATTTTATTTCTATAGAAACTTTTATCAAAATTTTATTTATATAGAAAATTTTGTCAAAATTTTATATCTTTAGAAAATTTTGTTGACATTTTATTTCTATCGAAAATTTTGTTAAAATTTTATTTCCATAGAAAACTTTGTCAAAATTTTATTTCTATAGAAAATTTCTGGTGTTGTTAGCATTTTTGTCAATTTTTTGACATTTTTAAACGCTGGTGGGCCAGACAAATGCAAAACATCATGCTTGAATTCCGAATTCACTAATTTTAATTTTGAAGCAATATAGCAAAATGCATTTGTGGGCTTGTAAACAATAAAATGAATTTACGAGTAACTGGAATAAATCTGTCAGCTTAGCCTGAATTTCGGACCCTCAATACTCATAGTTTACACGAGAGAGAAATAGTTAGGACCCAAACAAGAAAACTTTAGGGATACAGTGGAGGTCGAAAGTCTGAATATTTAGCCCTGAAGAGCCCTGGGCGGGCTTTTAGAATTGAGCACACATAGGTCTCGTATGGGAGCAGATGAAAATTCTGTATGTAGGGTGTGTTTGGTGTATAAAGAGTCCTTGGATCCGAATACTGCCACATGTAATATTCTTCATAGAGGCTTAGCTCTCGTATTTGATTTCCCTCGTCCAAATGTATGTCAAACAATAATTTTCATATATCTTATATAATGCTCCAAATACTTTCTATAGGGTACATGTTTTAACCAAAATGAGAACACAAATGCAGGTCATAAGAAACAAACTATCTCGCACTATTATAAAGTCCCCTGAAAGCAGGTCACGTGTGCAAACTAACAGAAAAAACGCTAAGAATACTTTGTATAACACTGAATGCTGCTCTACGTAAAAGGGGAAATGTGATGTTGGGTGGCATAGTGGAAATGTTAGATGGTGAAAATAAACTTCCAGCAGCTGCGTTTTTCGGCTTAACAAAAAGAAAAGTCATTCTGTCCCTTAAAAAAGGTGGCGAAAACAAAGGCAAAAAAGAAAAAAAACACAAGGGCCTATGGAACAACTACTGCAGTTGCAACAAAGCATCATAAGTAATAAAGTTTGAGCTGACTCACAGAAAACTCAACGAACTAAAAATGGAAAAAAATGGTAAAAGATGAATTGGGAAGTCGAGTGTGTGTGTATATTATGAAATTCAACGAAAGAAAATATTAAAGTCAAAATACAAAGAACACTGAGCGGAATGAAACAAAAACAGAGCAAGTAAAATTTTCGTTTGAAAAAAATTTTTGATGTTAGCAGAGACGTAGTGCATATATCATTTAAACATTTCATATCAATAAATCGTATAACTATGTTTAGTTGACCTGTGTTTTTTTTTTATTTATTTCTTTCTTATTGCGGCCCTTGAGGTCCTTTTTAATAAAAAATCGTTTTTACGATATTTGATTACTTCATTAAGAAGTACGAGTATTTGTTTTTCAAGTAAATAATTTTTAAAATTAACGTAAATATGCAACACTACAATCCAAATAATTTTTTTTATATTAATGAAATGCTTAATGGTTTATTTTTATTTAGACTTTAAATTCTTTTTAGGTTCTTAAGTCCAACCAAAAGAATATTTTTCTAGCAAAATAGAATTTTCTTTCATAGCAATCATGGGTGCATAAAAAAAACAAACAAACAAACTAGCCAAGTTTGCAGTATCACGTACTTTCTGCAGTACAATGACATCTCCAAGGTTTATTGCAATTTTTTCTGGCCCATTATCTTAGCAGCCAGTCAAGTACAGGTATTCATCATCATATTCTACTGTTTTGAATTTAATTGCTTGCAAAAGTATCAAAACCTTCCCCCCGCCCTCAAAACAATGAGAAAAGTTGCAGATTTATTTTTCTTGTTCGTTTCTCTCTTTGTTTAATAATGAAAATTTTATAGCTTTAAGGGAGAAAATGCAGAGATTTCATTTTCTTTTCTAGTCTACACTTAATTATAGTTGGAAAAACAAAAACTATCTTGGAAATGAAAGTGTCACATGCAAATATTTTCTTAAGGGATTTAAACATTGCACTCGTAACTAAATAAACAAGAGGACAATGAACAAAATTGTAAAACGATCTGTTTTGTAATGTAGCAAATTAAAAGCAAGTGTTTATGAAAAAGCTAAGACATTCTCATTTTTAATTTAGTAAGAAATGAAAAAACACTTTCAACAGAGGGTCAAAACGTGAAAGTTTTCTTTTAAAAATTTTTTTAAACAATACACTGACGAAAATATTGAACTAATATGAAATATTATGAAACGTATATTTATTAAAATAAAGAGATTTTAATAAAAAACAAGTGAGTAAAGTAGAAAGTCGGGCGGGGCCGACTATATTATACCCTAAACACCCCTACTGAATTAGTAAATTGGTATAGGTATTGGAGAACATAAAGGGGGGTACATGTTTATGGGTGTCTTGTCACAATCTGAGCAGAAATGTCTAATATTAGGAGCTATAGTTTATTTTGCACCAAAAGAGTTAGTATGCCATTAATATTGAGTCCATTATTAAAAAAGAGGAAATCGGTCAATTAGTTATGGGTAATAAATCCAAATTTCTTCAAATAGGGCAATAGATTTATGTAAGAGCTACATGTAAGTCTAAATACGATCAGCTAGTACATCAAAATTTGTATATATGGGACCCATTAGCGTAGCTAGACAATTTTCCTAGAGGGGGCTATAGCCCCCCTAGCTAAAACTTTAAAGACTGAACTTATAGGTTCAACTAATGTTTTATTTCATAAAATTGAATAAAAAATAGACATCAAAATAGCTCGACAATCAATTTATAATAAATCAACTAAAAGTACCCTACGGGAAATTGGTGCAAATTGCCACTGACGGACCTATCACAGAACTGGTACCAGTGCTCTAGTTAGTTGCAATTTTCACATTTAGTGAAATAAAATTATCAGAATAACCTTTTGTTCGACATATTTCAAGTTTTTTTTTTCATTTCGGATTCGATTAGGAGCCCAAATTGAAAGAGATTTCTAAGAGTTTGTCCGAGACTGGTTCCTGAAGACCTCTTTATGGGTTGCTCCTGCTAAATTGTCCCAGGACGTGTCCTTTGGGATGAGTCCAAGACGCGTCCTAAAATGTAAGTTTACTCCGTCAATGACAAACCCATGTTAAAGTGGACGGTCCCTTCCATACGTTTTGATCAGAACTGGGACCGGTCCATACACACCAGGGACTAGTCCTGTACCAGTTCTGTGGTTGATCCATTTCCCGTAGGGTAGTTCCACACTTTTCCCAGCAAAAAATTGGGAGTTGTTCTAAAGGCACAACTATTTTAACTACACAGAAAGTTTTTTACTTCATTTTTTTATATTTTAATGCGTAATTTTTTGTTTTCTTTTTTTAAATAGTTTAAAAAAAGAGTAAGAATAAATAAAATGGTACAAATTATTCAAATTTCGCCACAAAAATGCTAAAAATCGATAATATTTGAAAAAACGTTTCAAACAAGCGTTAGAATGCATTAAAAATCATAAAAAAGAATAAAAATTATTTATTTGGGAAAATATCACAAAATTTTTAATTCACATTCAAAGCACTGAATTCGGATCACACCTTAAGAAGTGATGCAAATTCATTGCAACGGTTGTTGAAACGGTGGACATTCGTTCTATGACAAGTCCATATTACATTCATCGCTTCTCCGCCAATTTTGTACCACTTCCAGACCCAAAAAGAACATTTTCACTTCTTTTATGGCGACGCTTTTTTGCAGCATTATTAAGTTATTAATTTATGAAAGAATAAGTTCAACCACAGCTTTATTTCATAAATATCAGACTTCTACCACAACCCAAGTAATTCGATTGTGCATGAAAGTCTTTAGTGGAACTTTGTGCGTTGTACGAGTATATACTTGTTTAAGTTTTATAAAAATGTAAAATCGTAAATAGGTTTTCAAATTCTGGGGGGGGCTAAAATTTTTCTGGGGGGGTCTAAGCACTTGAGCACTATCGGTTGATAAATAAGGGTTTTACGGCCAAATTTGGCAAAATCGGGCGATACATATATATGGTAGCTATATCTAAATCTGAACCGATTTCGATTATTTTAGGCACATATTGTCAGTACCATAAAAGATTAGAGTAAGCCAAGTTTGAGTAAGATCGCTTAATAAATAAGGTTTTTATGGCCAAATTTGTGAAAATCGGGCGATACATATATATGGGAGCTATATCTAAATCTGAACCGATTTAGATGAAATTTTGCAGACTTGAAGAACGATGAAAAAGATTACTTTTTGCCAAATTTGGTGACGATCCGTTTGAAAACAAACGCAACGTGACCCCATTTGTCGAAATCGGGCGATACATATATATGGGAGCTATATCTAAATTTGATCCGATTTCCTCCAAATTCAATAGCGTTCGTCCTTGTTCCCAAAAAACTCCCTCTACCAAATTTCATCAAAATCGGTTAATAATTGCGACCGGAATCCTGTGAACAACAAATACATGGACAGACGGACGGACGGACACCAAGCGCTAGATCGACTCAGGAGGTGATCATGAGTCGATCGGTATATATTTTATGGGGTCTAAAATCAATATTTCTGGTAGGCACATTTTTTGGCCGATCAAACTTATTATACCCTGACCACTATGTGGTTTAGGGTATAAAAATCATAGTCTTTGATTTGTAGTATGACATGTTTGGCTCGGAATCGATATCAAAGCACTTAAGTGAAAGTCAAAATTGGTGAATTTAAGAAATTTTTGTTGCTGTATAAGTAAGAAAAATTTTGAAAATTTCCCAGACATTTTGTCAAAATGTCATTTTTACAGGAAATTTTGTAAAAAATTCATTTCGACAGAAAAATTTGTCAAGATTTCATTTCTATAAGAGATTTTGTCAAATTTTTTTTCTGTAAGAAATTTTATCAACATTTAATTTCTATAGGAAATTTTGCCAAAATTTCATATCTATAGAAAACTCCGCCAAGGTTTGAGTTCTAAATAAAATTATTATTATTTATTATGATTCTAAATAAAAAAGCTTCATTTTTATAGGAAATATTGTCAAAATTGTATTATGATAGAAAGTTTTATTTTTATTGAAATTGTTGTCAAAATTTTATTTCTACGGGATATTTGCCCAAATTTCAGTTCTATAAGAAATCTTGTCAAGATTTTATTTCTATAGAAAATATTGTCAAATTTTTTTTCTATAGAATTTTGTCAACATTTTATTTCTATAGAAAAATTTTGTAAAAATTTTATTTCTATAGAAAATTTTGTCATTTTTTCTTTTTCTCTATTGGTTAAGCTACACTTGTAGTTTAGTCAATGTATGGTTTTAAGCTGAAATCAAAAAAACAACAACAATGATTAAAGAACAAAAACCAACAATAACAAAACAAAACGAATGAAAGAAAGAAGAGGAAGCACGCTCAAAATAAAACCCAGCCAACTTCATTCAAATCGATGATTTGATGGTGGCAAAGGAAAAGAGAGATGTTTGTTAGAATTTATTTCGGCAATAGCCGGCTATCAATATAAAACCTTTTTTCCGAGGGTTCAAGTGTGGTTTATTGTTGGGTTTAATGAACTGCCTGAATTTATTCTGATAATTGGTTGATAGTTTTGCTGCAAGTAGAGGATGCTGATGAGGAATGTGGTAATTCCGAAACGTGTGTCCATCCAACCATCTTGCAGTCTATAGGGCTTTGCCCAAATAAATTTGACAAACATTAGTTTCCTCTTGGTTAAGCTACACTTGTAGTTTAGTCAATGCATGGAAATCAAAAAAACAACAAAATTTTATTTCTATAGAAAATTTTGTCAACATTTTATTTCTATAGAACATTTTGTGAAAATTTTATTTTTATAGAACATTTTGTCAAAATTTTATTTCTATAGAATATTTTTTCAAAATTTTATTTCTATAGCAAATTTTGTCAAAATTTGATTCCAATAGAAAATTTTGTTAAAATTTTATTTCTATAGAAAATTTTGTCAATATTTTATTTCTATAGAAAAATTTTGTCAAAATTTTATTTCTATAGAAAAATTTTGTCAAAATTTTATTTCTATAGCAAAATTTTGTCACAATTTTATTTCTATAGAAAATTTTGTCAAAATTTTATTTCTATAGAAAATTTTGTCAAAATTTTATTTCTATAGATAATTTTCTGAAAATTTTATTTCTAAAGCAAATTTTGTTGAAACTTTTTTTATAGAAAATTTTGTCAAAATTTTATTTCTACACAAAATTTTGTAGGAAATTTTATTTCTATAGAAAATTTTGTTAAAATTTTGTTTCTATAGACAATTTTATCAATTTTTTCTTCCATACAAAATGTTATCAACATTTTATTTCTATGGAAAATTTTCTCAAAATTTTATGTTATAGAAAAATTGGTCAACATTTTATTTCTATAGAATATTTTGTCTAAATCTTATTTCTATAGAAATTTTGTCTAATTTTATTTCTATAGAAATTTTGTCAAAATTTTATGTTATAAAAAATTTTGTCAACATTTTATTTCTATTGAAAGTATTGTCAACATTTTACTTTCATAGGAAATTTTGTGGAGATTCCATTTCTATAGAGATTTTTGTCAAAATTTCGTTTCTATAGAAATTTTGTCCAAATTTTAGTTCCATAAAAAATTTTGTCAAAATTTTATTTCTATAGAAAATTTTGTCAAAGTTTTTTTTTTCTATAAGAAATTTTATCAAAACTTCTATAGGAAATTTTGCCAAAATTTTGATATCTATAGAAAATTCTGCCAAAGTTGCATTTCTATAGGAAATTTTGCCAAAGTTTAATTTTTATAGGAAATTTTGTCAAAATTTTATTATCAAAGAAAATTTTATTTTTATTGAAAATTTTCTCAAAGTTTTATTTCTATAGAAAATTTTGTAACAATTTCAGTACTATAAGAAATTTTGTCAACGTTTTATGTCTATAGAAAATTTTTTTCTATAGAAAATTTTGTCAAAATTTTATTTCTATACAAACATTTGTCACAATTTTATTTCTGTAGAAGAATGTTGTCAAAATTTCAGTTCTGTAGGAAATTTTGTCAAATTTTCATTTCTATTGATTATTTTGTCAAAATTTTATTTCTATAGAAAATTTTGTAATTTTTTTTCTATAGAAAATTATGTAAAATTTAATTTGTATAGAAGATTATGTCAAAATTTTATTTCTATAGAAAATTTTGTGAAGTTTTATTTCTATAGAAAATTTTGCCGAAATTTTATATCTATAGAAAATTTTGTGTTAAAAATTTTATTTCTATAGAAAACTTTGTCGAAATTTTTTTTCTATAGAAAATG
This sequence comes from Haematobia irritans, assembly GCF_050003625.1. Lineage (NCBI taxonomy): Eukaryota > Metazoa > Arthropoda > Insecta > Diptera > Muscidae > Haematobia > Haematobia irritans. The sequence goes on along the minus strand of NC_134397.1, from coordinate 166,051,239 downwards.
TCAAAATTTTATTTCTATGGAAAATTTCGTCAAAATTATATTTCTATAGAAAATTTTATCAAAATTGTATTTCTATAGAGAAATTTATCAAAATTGTATTTCTATAGAGAAATTTGTGTAAATTTTATTTCTGTAGAAAAATTTTGTCAAAATTTTATTTCTATAGAAAATGTTGTCAAAATTTTATTCCTATCTAAATTCTTTCAAAACTTTATTTCTATAGAATTTTTTTTAAAAATTTTATTTCTATAGAAAAATTTGTCAAAATTTTATTTCTATAGAAAATTTTGTGAAGATTTATTTCTATAGTCCATTTTGCCACAATTTTATTTCTATAGAAAATTTTGTGAAATTTTCATTTCTACTGAAAATTTTGTCGGACCTTTTTTTCTATAGAAAATGTCAAAATTTTATTTCTATGGAAAATTTCGTCAAAATTTTATTTCTATAAAAAATTTTGCCAAAATTTTATTTCTATAGAAAATGTTGTCATAATATCATTTCTATAGAAAATTTTGACAAAGTTTTATTTCCACAGAAAATTTTGTCAAAATTTTATTCCTATGGAAAATTTTTGCCAAAATGTCATTTCTATAGAAAATTTTGTCAAAATTGTATTACTATAGAAAATTTTGTTAAAATTGTATTCCACTAGAAAATTTCGTAAAAATTTTATTTCTATAGAAAATTTTGTCAAAATATCATTTCTGTAGACAATTTTGTCAAAGTTTTATTTCCTTAGAAAATTTTGTCAAAATTTCATTATACTAGAAAATTTTGTTAAAATTTTATTTCACTAGAAAATTTTGTCAAAATTTTATTCCACTAGAAAATTTTGTCAAAATTTTAGTTCTATAGAAAATTTTGTCAAAATATCATATCTATAGAATTTTTTTTTTTTATTTTAATTTTAACCTATGGTCGGAGTGTTAGAATGTATTAAAGATCATAAAACTTGTGAAGAGTTTTATTTGGTAAAATATTAAAGAATTTTTAATACGCCTCAGGCTTTAAAGCATTGGCTGTTCAAATAGTGAACATCAGCACATATTAAATTAAATTCATTCACTTCTGCGCCAATTTTCCACCATTTCCGGATACAAAATAAACGTGGCTGGGTTATTAATTACTTCTCAATTCTTTTGTACTTAACACATTGAGTCTCTTGCATTGGAAATCAATTATATGTTATCTGTTGACAATTTTCAAGAGTTTCAGTTTTTTTTTTACGAAGTAAGATTTCATATTATGGCCCATCAACTAATATCGGCACTTGAATATCATAAAATTTCAGTTATTCAAGTCAGTTTATGTTTAATTAAATTAACCCAAATAAATAAAAATCAAAATATTGCAAATTTGTACTCGTGCCAATTAAGAATTTGACATATTTATTTATTTTGAGTTGAGTGTTTATTGTGCACTTTTTCACTGGTGGCTGCATTATTTTAAACAAATATTTGCTTAGAATATTTTTGGGCAGCGCTGAATTAAAAAAAAACACACACACACAACAAAAAAACACACACACACATAAACAAAAATATCCACCGAAACTTTATCGTTTCGTAACGATAGAGGGGAAACTAAATTTTTGTGAAAACTATTACAGATAGCATGAGTGCCTGTCATTCTCCAGATTCCTATAGAAAATGGTTTAAGAGGTTTGCAACTCTTTCATAAATAGAAATGCTTTCTATTTATTTTAAACGACAATAGATGTTAAAGGAATGACAAATTTAAATCCTTGTCACAAAAGGATGTATATGCAAATTATATCAATATTTAAAAACCTGACCTGAGCATTGGTAGAAGTCTGTACTTACAGAGTAACTTTTAGTAACTATTAGATGAAAATAAATGCATACCTGCAAAGAAAAAAAATAGAAGTTATTAATAATATTTTCAAATCATAATTAAAAATTTCATTAAATTACATTTTCATATTTCATATGCTAACCATTGCACCACGGTAGCTCCCTTAGATGTTAAGAAGTTTTAAGATGCCTTGCCATAGGACGCAACCAAAGTAATTCAAAAATAGAAGATTCTACGCAATGGAGGATACATAAGATTCGGCCTGGCCGAAATTACGGCCGTATATACTTGTTTTTTTTTTTTAATTTGGTAGATTATTGTTAACATTTTCTTCAAATTTTGGTGGATTATTTTTGGCAGGAGTGGCAACCGTGATACTAATACTGTAGATGTAAAAAGAAGTATAGCTCTTACATGTATGAAATCTCTAGCAAAAACTACATTCTCTCTTGTGCTGACTCTAAACGTGTAAACGAACTGCTTCTAGTCAAAATTTTTGGGACAAAAATCAGAAAATCGGCATTTGCTATTTTTTGAGTAAAAAAATCGTCAAAATGCCGATAAATCGGCAAAATTGGCAGCCCTACCCAGGATCCTCCTAGCTACGCCATTGGATGCACACCTAGCTATGCATATTTTAGATTTATTATATTTCATGTTAGCCTGATACCGAAACAGGCAATTGACGTCCAAATGCATTATATCTAATTATACAATTATTTTTCGAGCTTTATGGACAGATATAGATTAAGGAACATGGTTAATAGAGCCATTGAAAAGAAAACGCCAGATACAAATCTATACACGCCTGGACTGTACATGTTTCGGTTCGGGCGAATGAACCTTTCCACAGCCTTTTAGTATAGATCTGGCTGGGAGAGATAACTCAATTTTGGGTCCTTTATGCTAACTCCTTATGGAGAAAACATTTGGGAATTTTTCTCTTACAAATTGAATCATCTTTTCTCCCACTGTACATCATCTTTTCATATAACTTACAAGTCCCTTCTTCTTATTTTTATTTCGTTTTGTTACATAGTAAAGCAACAACACGGAATTCATTTTTACACGGTTGAAAAAGACTGTTTTTCATATGTTTGGCTATAAACATTATATGTTTGGAACACAAATTTTTAAACACAATATTTTTGAGTGCAAGCATATAATGTTCATAAACTAGCATAACATGTTTGGGACATATATGTTAATATGTTAGAACATATTATGTTTGGGACATAAAATGTTTGTAAATATAATATGCTTGAATGCAAACATATATTAATTTAGAAATAGCCTATAAACATATATGTGTTTAGTAGCTTGGAGCGCTATTTAACAGGGAGCGATATTGAATTAAGTTGGTGGTTGTTGCTTGTTATTACAAAATTAACATTTTATTTTTCCTTGGGCAATTGATCAGCTACTTCTTTGATCCTTACAAACTGTGTGGTCCGCTGTTCGAATCCCCGTCCGGCAAAAGGTAAAATTAAAATAAAAAAATCATAAAATTGAATAATTTCTTCTACAATGTTTGTATTACAGAAAAAGGTGCTAAGAACTAAAAAATCTCGTGGAAGTGAGAAAGATGTCGGGGAATATACAATTGGGCAGAAACAAAATTTTGAGCATTCAGGTCGAAAACCTATGTTGTTAGCACCTATATTACCTGTTTATTTTCATAATTCATTATGATTGTAAATATATAAATAAATAAATAAAATTTTGAGCACAATATTGTTTGGGAGAATTGTTTTAAGCATATAATATTTTTGGGTGCAAAATGCTTCCAAACATATTATATGGTCACATAATAACATATTGTTTTTTGGAAGACATTATTGAATTTGGATGCAAAAATACAAAATGTTTGGAACTTAGACTACCCAAACATATATTGTTTAAACCAATATGCTTTCAAACATATTATATATTGGTAGAGATCAAACATATACATGTTTGGGCAATACCCAAAAATGTATATGCTTGAAGCAAAATATGTTTGGGAGTATATGTTACAGAAGCGATTTTTTGTGAGGGTGTAGATTTGGCGAATGTGAATTTCCATAGTCTACAGTTCAAATCTGCCGGGATAAGGTCATTTTTGTTAATGTGCTATTATAATGGACTAATCTAAGCATTCAGCATTGGTGATACCAATTATGCATCTATGTAAGAGCAGATAATGGCTACTAAAATAGAAACAGTTTCGCTAAATCAATGAAATGTTTCAATAAAAGTGAGCCAGCGAAAGGAATTCGTAAATATAATGAAAATTTTCATTAATATAACGAATTTTCTATTAAATGACGAAACGTTTCGTTGTATGAATGGAAAATTTTGTTGGCCGAATTTTGTTGGAGAATATTAAACATTTGGATCGTTATAGCTTTTTCAAATATATTAGACCTTGTTTAATATTAAATTAATATCCTCTGAACTCCCTTAAAACAATGTAAAAATTTTACATAAAACACACCCAATACATTTCAGTAATGACCAAAAGAAAGCCCTGAAATTTTGCTAGCTCCCTTTTTAAAATTCAAGACCATCACAATTCATTATAAAATCATTATCAAACCAATTTAATTCAATGAGCCCATATACCTATAAAACCAAAATGGTCACTTAAAGTCCTTAAAGATTTCATCGTTTTTTTTTTTTTGTCAAAAACAATGTCGTAAATTAGTCTTTTAATTAATAACGTATAAAATATGACCATAAACGTTTACGGTAATTTTTGTCTCTCACAATAGCTGGTTCAAAGAAACGAGGACTAACATTTTGTCTTTTCGAAGCGCAGCAATATTCTCACATAGATGGTGAATGGTGGCAGCAAAAAAAAAACAACAGGGAATGCCAAAAGACTTAAATGTAAATCCGAAAGAGAAAATCTTGTTAAAGCCTTAGCCTCAGACGAAAAAAAAGGGGACAGGTATGGAGGCAGTGGAATCCTTGGAAACATTAATAACATTTATAAACACGTATGACGGCTACTATGGCAAGGACACAATTTGTCGCGTAAAAAATTTTAACGAAGCGAGCTTTAGGGGGAGAAAAAAGTGTAAGAGTGAAAAATGTATGAAGGAAAAATGACAAGGAAAGATTTCGCCCACTTTTTTGGTCTTACAAATAAAGGATAAGCTGAATTTCCATACCGTTTTATAATTGAAGATGGATTATACTTTAATATATTCCTCTGTGGAAGATAGTTAAGATAATTTAAGATCATAGTTTGGTAGGTCAAATAAAACAAAAGAGGGTGAGGGCTTTCAACCTTGATATTGAGTAACTTTTGGTCCATAATGTGTTTTTTCGAGCCAAAACTGTTTGGCCAAAAGTGTTGCTTATGAGTGTGAAATAATTCAGAGGCTTAGGTCCTCGTTGATCAGGGAGAAATTCTAAGACGATATAAGCATGTCCGTCTGTCTGTCAGTTGTAATCACGCTACAACCTTCAATAATGGCGCTATCGTCCTGAAATGTGGCACAGATTCGTCTTTTGTTTGCAGGCAGGTCAAGTTCAAAGATGGGCTATATCGGTCAAAGTATTGATATAGTTCCCATAGAAAACGACCTCCCGATTTGGGACCTTGGGCTTATAAAAACTGTAGTTTTTATCCAGTTTGCCTGAAATAGTAAATCTAGAGGTATTTTAGGACCTTCAAAAAGTGTACCGAAAATGGTGCCTATCGGTCCATGTTTTGGTATAGCCCCCATATGGACCGATTTCCTGATTTTGCTTCTTGGGAGTCTATAAAGTTTATTTTCTACCGATTTGCCTGAAATTATAAATCTAGAGGTATTCTAGGACCATAAAGAGGTGTGCCAAAAATGGGGTGTATCGGTCCATTTTTTGATATAGCCCCCATATAGACCGATTTCCCGATTTTACTTCTCGGGTTTCTAGAATCCGTAGTTTTAATCCAATTTACCTGTAATTTGAAATCTAGAAGTACCCTAGGACCGTAAAGACGTGTGCCGAAAATGGGGTGTATCGGTCCATTTTTTTATATAGCCCCCATCATAAGCGTAGGAAGGCCTCTGGGGAGGGGGCTTAGACCCCCCAGAAAAATTGTAGCCCCCCCCCAAAATTTGAAAAAGAGTTCCGCTAAAGACTTTCATGAACAATTTTATTTTGCTTAGTCTGATTTTTAGTCGATTTAATTAAAAAATAGTAATTGATATTAAAACTATTCTTTAATAAATTAATATCTTAATAATAATATCAATTTACTATAGTGAAAAAAATTGCTAATTTGGTGTACTTATTTCTTAAACAAATCACACTACTTTTTGTTTGTTTTGATATAATCAAAACATGCCAAGCCTACACCCTCAAAAAAAAACGCTTTTCTAACATATGTTCCAAACATATTTTGCAGGAAGCACATATATTATTGGATATTGCCGAAACATTATTATGTTTGTTTTATGTGAACATATATGTTTGGAAGCATTTTGAGCCCAAAAATATTATATGCTTGGAAGAATTTTCTCCCCAAGAAGATTGTGCTCATTCCCTCACATAATTTTCACTTCCACGAAATTTTTAATTCTTGGCACCTTTTTCTGTAATATAAATAATGTTGAAGAAATTATTCAATTTTATAATTTTTTTTAAATTTTACCTTTCGCCTGGACGGAGAATCGAACCGGGAACCATGCAATTTGTAAGCCAACACACTACCACTGGGCTACGTAGCTGTTATAGTCACCAATAGACAATTATCGTTATAAGTTACATTTATATAGCATCCCAGCAAAAAAAGCGTCGCCAAAAAAGTAGTGAAAATTTTCTTTTTGGATTCGGAAGTGGTGCAAAATTGGCGCAGAAGCGATGATTTTAATATGGGCTTGTCATAGGATGGAAGTCCTCCATTTCAACTGCCGTTGCACTGAATTTGCATCACTTCCTAAGGTGTGATGCGCATCCAGTGATTTGGATGTGAATAAAGAAATTTTGTGATATTTTGACAAATAAATAATTTTTAAAATTTTTGTATGATTTTTAACGCATTATAACGCTTGTCTAGAACGTTTGACATCAAATATTTTTAAAAAATCGCAATTTTTCTAGAAAGGATTTAGCATTTTTTTTCGACAAAATTTAAATAATATGCACTATTTTATTAATTTTTATCTGTTTCTAACCCATTTGAAACAATAAAATTTTAAATTTCCCATTAAAAATATGAAAAAATCGAGTTATAAAAAAGTGACTCAAATGAACTTCCTGTGCAGTTAAAAGAAAGAACATCTTTGGGAGGACATTTTTGGAAGTGCTTTTAAAGTTGTGCCTTAAGAAGAACTTCCAAATTTTTTTGCTGGGATAGTTTGCAGCGCCCACCAGCCCATGCAAACATAACATTATTTAACATTATATTATTAGCATACGTTCCGATTTCTTTTAACGAACCAAGAAAAAAAAATTGTGCCCATAATGCCAAAATGATAAACAAAACACATGTCCACACATACATAAAATGCTGCTCTCAAGACGAAAACACACGCTGTTTCTTTTTCAAATGTCCATTCTCTTGGTTCCGAATGTCTATTCTCTTTACTCCGAATACTCATCCTAATATTCAAATTAAATAATATTTAGACTTAAGCATATCAAATTTTTGGCCTTATAAAACATTTTTCCGAAACAACATACAAGCGGTTTCACAGAAATTGCTCTCTTTTCATTCTCTCGCTGTGTTATGTTGATATCTTTCGTCAACCCTCCCGGTTTCCATCTCTATTTCTTTCTCTATACTCTCTCTCTCTCTCTCTCTGTCGCTCTCTGAATAAAATATCACAACATATATATGTTTACTCGAAATTTGTAAATTTATATATGTTTACATTCACACATATTATTTTTATAAAACATTCATGCCCCAAACATAATATATTCTAACATATTAACATATGTGTCCCAAACATTTAGTGTTAGTTTAGGAACATTACATGTTTGCACTTAAATATATTGTGTTTAAAAATTGTGCCCGAAACACATTTTGTTTATATCGGAACATATGAAAAACATATTTTTCCAACAGTGTAGTGATGTCGTAAATTTCAAGAATTTTCAACAAATGTCAAATTTCTTACTAGCCCCCAGGGCTAGTGAAATTATACTAACCCGATTTACGTCAAATTTTTACCAATGCTAGTAAAAATTTTCGGTTTCGAACAGACCCTTTATTATAAATTAATTGTCTAGTTATATTTGAATAAGATTTTTTATTCAGTTTTATAAAATAAAACAATAATAGAACCTATAACTGCAGTCTATTAAAGCTTAGCTTAGGCTTAGGCTATAGCCCCCCCCCCCCCCCTAGGAAAAATTTCTAGCTACGCTAATGGCCCCCATATAGTCCGATCTCCCGATTTTACTTTTCGGGCTTCTAGAATCCGTAGTTTTAATCCAATTTACCTGAAATTTTAAATCTAGAGGTACTCTAGGACCCTAACGACGTGTGCCGAAAATGGTGATTATCGGACCATGTTTTGATATAGCGCCCATATAGACCGATCTCCCGATTTTACTTCTTGGGGTTCTAGAATCCGTATTTTTTATCCAATTTGCATGAAATTGGAAATCTGGAGGTATTCTAGGAAAATGAAGAGATGTGGCGAAAATGGTGATTATCGGACCATGTTTTGATATAGCCCCCATATTAACCGATCTCCCGATTTTACTTCTTGGGGTTCTATAATCCGTATTTTTTACCCACTTTGCATGAAATTGGAAATCTGGAGGTATTCTAGGAAAATGAAGAGATGTGGCGAAAATGGTGATTATCGGACCATGTTTTGATATAGCCCCCATATTAACCGATCTCCCGATTTTACTTCTTGGGGTTCTATAATCCGTATATTTATCCAATTTGCATGAAATTGGAAATCTAGAGGTATTCTAGGACCATAAAAAGGTGTGCCGAATATATTGAGTACCGGTACAGTTTTCGATACAGCCCCCTTATAAACCGGCACTCCGATTTGGGGTCTAGATTCTAGACTAACAATTAAATATGCTGAATACTGTGTGTATCTTTCCATGTTTTGGCATAGCCCCCATTACACCGAACCGGGAGTTCGGTGTAATGGTAATTTAACTCCTAGGAATTAACTCTTAGGAACCCCAATTTTTTTTTTGTGCTTTTGGAAGTATTTTCATTTTATTGTTGGGGCCTGTTTGCATTATGAAAATATACCCCAATACTTCAAATGAAAATTTAACCCCATTTCTTTTTTTAATCAAAAGTAAAATTAGACCAATTTTTGCTTTTTGCTTGAGTTACATTTATTTGGGCTTCATATTCATTACGGAGTCCTGTTTCGTTATAGTTTTGGCGCCCATTTTCATACCGACGTGCGGGAATAAAGTTAGTATTATTCCGTTTGTAAAGCCTCGAAATATTTTTCCTAGATTCCATGGAGTATATATACGGCGATTTATACCTAAATTAAATATAATCCAAAACATGTATATGGAAAACAACACCAAATTTTTATGTTTCTTGGGGGTGTAATATCATTTTATTTATAAGCCATAATGTTTCAAATGAAAATAAACCCCTCTTTTCTTTGGAATTATGATTCGTTTTCCCTATTTTCGCACAATCGGGGATTTGACAATAATATCAAGAAAAGTGTGTATAACATAAGACTTCCTCCTATGGACAGAGTTCGAAGTGGGCTAAAGCGATTCCCAAGATATTCGTACTGAATAAAACATATTTAATTTTTTTCTTAAGACTTCATATTTATTCTATCTGTTAGGGTTCATTTCACACGATATTTTAAATCAAAAGTGAAAATTAGCCTTAATTTTATTTTGGGGTGATTTTCAGGATTCAGTTACATTTTATTGGGGCTCATCGTCATGAAGCGTTGCCTTACATTTTTGTGGCCCTATTTTATTTGAGATTTTGGGGCCCTTTTTCATACCGCCGCAAATTATGGTATCTTTCTATAGCTTGTCCAGATGAATTATATTTTTGTCTCAAGAAAATAAATTAAGTTATGGAACAACTTGAATTACTTTTTAAGGCGCAACAACTTTTTCTTAGATTGAATTTCTTCTTTAAAAATTTCGACTGAAAAAATCAAAAAACCTGCTTTATACTATACGCCCATCTTTATAGTCATCGTTTTTTAGTAAAATATTAGCAATGATGAAGAAAGCAAAAAAAGCTCTCTCTGAAAATAAACCATACATCACACAGGTCATTGGTTGATTATACGAAGTGCTCATCCCCCCAAAAGGTGTTCTATTGAATAACAGGGTGAAAGTTCTTGGAAAATTTATGGAAATCGCAAAGTGATTGAGAATAAATGTTCAAAACATAGCTGGTCGTTATGTAGCCTCTGCTATTGCAATCATGGAAGGATTTAGAATTGCCAACGGCACAATGCTAGACATAGTTTTCTCCCATGCTCTTTTTCTGAAAAACGATTTGCACATAGATTTGTGGAGTGTGTGTTTTGGAAAAGTAGTCAAGGATTTATTAAGATGGATTTTTATGCCCTAGGCCACTTTGTACTCGAGGTATTTTGTGGAAAAAAGGAAACAAGGAATACGCTTAGAATAACTGATAAATCGTCGCCGACTATATTAAAAATTTTTCGTGCATCCATATGTCCTTGCAATTAAATTGTACAAAAATTATAAAGCTAATAATATCCTAAATTGAACTGAAAACTTGTATATACCATACCATCCCATAAGTTCGACTACGTCGAAGCTTATACACCCTCCACCATGGGTTGCATACAAAGTTGTAGTAAAGACGAATCGAATTACTCGTGTTGTTGTAAACTGGTACCAATGGCAAGGTATTTGTAAAGATTTTAACCTTGCCTTCTAAATTGCAAGTTAATGCTTATGAATTCTGAAGGTTTGCTGATATGGAATGCAACAAAGTATAGCGCTGTATTTTTTAATGTAAAGTAAACAAATATCTGAAATAACATGAAATATCTGAAATAGCATGAGTTATGGCCTTCGAACACGCAACAACCAATCAATCTCAATCGACGGATTAAGATGGTAGAAATGAAGCCAGGGACCTGCTTCTTAAATTTTGACACAATTTTCGATGGAAATAAAATTTTGACCAAATTTTATATAGAAATAAAATTTGGACAAAATTTTCTATACAAATGTTATTTGGACAAATTTTTTTATTGAAATAAAATTTTTGAGAAAATTTTCTATTGAAATAAAATTTTTGAGAAAATTTGCTTTTTAAATAAAATTTTGACAAAATTTTCTATTGAAATAAAATTTTTGAGAAAATTAAATAGAATTTTGACAAAAATTTTTATTAAAATACAATTTTGACAAAATTTTCTATAAAATAAAAATTTAGATACAATTTTCTATAGAAATAAAATTTTGACAAAATTTTCTATAAAATTTAAATTTTTACAAAAGTTTCTATAGAAATAAAATTTTTTTTATCTTCTATAGAAATAAAATTTTGACAAAATTTTCTATAGAAATAAAATTTTGACAAAATTTTCTATAGAAATAAAATTTTGAAAAATTTTCTATTTAAATAAAATGCTGACAAAATCCTCCACAGAAATAAAATTTTGACAAAATGTTCTATAGAATAAAAATTTTTATAAAATTTTCTATAGAAATAAAATTTTGACAAAATTTTCTATAGAATTAAAATTTTGGACAAAATTCGCTATAAAATAAAAATTGTGACAAAATTTTCTATAGAAATAACATTTTGACAAAATTTTCTATAAAATAAAAATTTTGACAAAATTTTCTATAGAAATTAAATTTTGACAAAATTTTCTATGAAATAAAAATTTTGACAAGATTTTTATAGACATAAAATTTTAACAAAAGTTTCTGTTCAAATAGAATTTTGACAAAATTTTCTATACAAATGTTATTTGGAAAAAATTTTTTATTGAAATAAAATTTTTGAGAAAATTTTCTATTTAAATAAAATGCTGACAAAATCATCCATAGAAATAAAATTTTGACAAAATGTTCTATAGAAAAAAATTTTATAAAATTTTCTATAGAAATAAAATTTTGACAAAATTTTCTATAGAATTAAAAATTTGACAAAATTTGCTATAAAATAAAAATTGTGACAAAATTTTCTATAGAAATAACATTTTGACAAAATTTTCTATAAAATATAAATTTTGACAAAATTTTCTATAGAAATAAAATTTTGACAAGATTTTCTATAGACATGAAATTTTGACAAAAGTTTCTGTTGAAAAAGAATTTTGAGAAAATTTTCTGCTGAAATGAAATTTTGACCAAATTTTATATAGAAATAAAATGTTGACAAAATTTTCTATACAAATGTTATTTGGACAAAATTTTTTATTTTTATAAAATTATTGAGAAAATTTTCTATTGAAATAAAATTTTTGAGAAAATTTTCTTTTTAAATAAAATTTTGACAAAATTTTTTATTGAAATACAATTTTGACAAAATTTTCTATAGAATTAAAATTTTTACAAAATTTTCTATAGAAATAAAATTTTGAAAAAATCTTCTATAGAAATAAATTTTGACAAACTTTTCTATAGAATAAAAATTTTCTATAGAAATAAAATTTTGACAACATTTTCTATAGAATTAAAATTTTTAAAAAATTTGCTATAAAATAAATAAAAATTGTGACAAAATTTTCTATAGAAATAACATTTTGACAAAATTTTCTATAAAATAAAAATTTTGACAAAATTTTCTATAGAAATAAAATTTTGACAAAATTTTCTATGAAATAAAAATTTTGACAAAATTTTCTATGAAATAAAAATTTTGACAAGATTTTCTATAGACATAAAATTTTGACAAAAGTTTCTGTTGAAATAGAATTTTGACAAAATTTTCTGTTGAAATGAAATTTTGACAAAATTTTCTGTCGAAATAAAATTTTGACAAAATTTTCTGTCGAAATAAAATTTTGACAAAATTTTCTATAGAAATAAAATTTTGACATAGTTCTCTATAGAATTTAAATTTTGACAAAATTTTCTGTTGAAATAAAATGTTGACAAAATTTTCTATAGAAATAAATTTTGACATAGTTCTCTATAGAAATAAAATTTTTAAAAAACTTTCTATAGAAATAAAATTTTGACATAGTTCTCTATAGAAATAAAATTTGTACAAAATTCTCTATAGAAATAAAATTTTGACAAAATTTTCTATGAAATAAAAATTTTGACAAAATTTTCTGTTGAAATGAAATTTTGACAAAATTTTCTATAGAAATAAAATTTTGACAAAATTTTCTATAGAAATAAAGTTTTGACATAGTTCTCTATAGAATTAAAATTTTGACAAAATTTTCTGTTGAAATAAAATGTTGACAAAATTTTCTATAGAAATAAATTTTGACAAAATTTTCTCTAGAGATCAAATGTTGGCAAAATTTTCTATAAAATTAAAATGTTGACAAAATTTTCGGCAGAAATAAAATTAAAAAAAAAATCGGCAGAAATAAAATGTTGACAATATTTTCTACATAAATAAATTTTTGACATTTTCTGTACAAAAAAAAATGTTAACAAAATTTTCTGTAGAAATAAAATGTGTACACCCAAAAAATTGTCGGTAATAGGAGAGATCTAAAATAAAGTAGTAAAACAATTCTTTGTGGAAAAAAATTTTTTCTGCTAACCGCAAATTTTTGATGAAAAATAAAATAATATAAGATTTTTTAAAATTTTATAGATTTGTGGTAACATTTTCTTTAAATTTTGGTATATTATTTTTGGTACGAGTGGCAACCGTGGTGTACCTCCCAACCGAAATTCCAGAGCTTCTGGCAAGTCACTATCGATGAGTGTATCCTGGCGTTGTCCTGTCCTTTCTTATTGGACATAGGTGGCCGCTTATGGGCGCTTGTTGCCTTCTGTTCCTTCCAATTATTGCCACTACAGCTCCGAGTTTAGAGTTCTGCTATACGAGATCAGCTCATAGTAGATTATTCCCTTGCGATTCCACCCAAATACACCCTAGCTAGGCCTCCGTTTCCTCCGGCTTACCGCGTTTCGTACGCGACTGTTTTCTTTTTACAAAATCGTAAGTGATTCAGTCACCAATCGCTGGATGGATGTGTTGTCCTTCTTAGCATAAAAAATGGGTTTCCTAGTCGATACTGGATTGAATTTATTCTAGCCTTGCAGATGAATCTGAAATCTAACTTTAATCGATTACAAGTGCGATCTACTAAGCCAGTCTTTCATACCACAAGTGCGCCCGAGCATGGAGTTACACCATAGTTTGGATATAGGAGTTCCACTACCCTTCGATAACAGGTTCGATCTATTGAGGCAATCTTTCAGACCACACATACGCCATAAATGGCGCCCGCGCAGGGAATTACACTAAAGATTTGATTTTTTGAGAAGTATTTAGCCTTAATCCATAAAATCACAATCTCGATAAATATCAGAAACGATCTTCGATTCCTACTGTTCTTAAGACATACAACTACTACTGACCCTATTGTTCCCACCATGGTAAACTTTTTATCTTTTATTGATTCTTTGCCTTGCCTTGCAAGAAATTCCATCTTGAGTGATGAATATGAAAAATTTACATTTTATCCATTTTTTTAGGGTATTCCATCATTGTTCTTCATTTGCCTTTCGTTTTGTTTTTATGTATTACTTCATTTTTTATATCATGAATTTATTGATTGAACAGTTTTCCTTCTTCTCTCCACTTTGTCTCTCTTGGAACCAATGCCCAAAGTGCACTTAAAATATTAAGTGCGAAATTTTGTATGACTTTGGAAAGATTTATAAAACCGCAAAAAAAATCATTCAAATATTCATAAAAAAGTTGATTACTTTGTTCTACACAATGTAGTTACATTTACCACAAAAAAAAGGGAGAAAAAAGAAAAAGAAATTGAACAATTTTGTGCAACGCAAGAGGAACTTCAAAAGTTGGATTAGATAAGGTGATTTAGTAGAATGTTATTAGCCAAGGCTAAAGGTAAAACTAGAGATTGGAAGGAAATTGCCAGTATAAATGGGATTATGTATTTGAAGGATGAAGAAAACAAAATGCTGGCTTTGTCTTTTCGTTTATAATACATGGAGATAGTGGTTGTTATCGAACACAAATAAAAATTAACTAAAAATATATGCAATTAAAAAATTGATTGAAATTAAAAAGTTGATCAATAAAATAATT
This sequence comes from Haematobia irritans, assembly GCF_050003625.1. Classification (NCBI taxonomy): domain Eukaryota; kingdom Metazoa; phylum Arthropoda; class Insecta; order Diptera; family Muscidae; genus Haematobia; species Haematobia irritans. The sequence goes on along the minus strand of NC_134397.1, from coordinate 166,036,229 downwards.
AAATCCATTTGGAAAACCCTTAAATTTAAATTTTAACGTTCGCTATTTAAATATATAAATTATCCCAATTACCATATCGTTGGAGTCCTCCAGCACTTAAATATGAAAAATTCGTTTGTGTCTCGTGTCGTTAATTATTGCGGTGAGTCTGACAGAGTTGCGACGCTTCCTAAAAGTGGACGAAAAAAAACTATGACAATGCCAGAAATGGTTCGAAAAGTGAAGGCCAGCTATGATCGAAAACCACACCGCAGTGGTAGAAAACTTGCTCGTGAGCTTAGCATATCAGTGAAATTACTTGGAGAAACTTGTAAACACTTTGTAATGACATCTGCATTACTGAAAGGGAATAATCCACAATTGAAAAAATTTGGTGTTTGGTCAAGACTGGGATTGAACCCACGTTCGTTTGTATGAAAGACGGAGACGCAAACACCACGGTGGTGCACTAACGTGGCTCCAAAAAAGCAGACTTCCTTTGATGGCTTGAAAATGGCCACTTATCGAATTTGGTTTTCTCAGATTAGAAGCCTTTCATTTTGGGAACAACCAAAATGAACGGGTTTACTTGCCATAGAGGTCAGCTAAAAATGTACATCTTTGACTGGTCCCCAGAACTCAAGCGCCACCGATGCTAATGGCCGCCTTAACGGCCGTTGGACCGTGGGTTAAAATGAATAATATTCGAATATTATTAGCAAAATGTCCTAACGGCAATATAGAAGCCCTGGGAAGACAGGGAATGTTCATAGTTCGGCCGCGAACTAGAAACATTCCATTAGGAGTCAGCACCATCGCACTTAATCCACGCCAACCACGAATGGCTCAAAAAGGAGGTTACGCGCTTTATTTCTTCCGTACAATGGTCACCAAAATCTTCGTGTTGCAATCCATTGAACTTTTGCGCATCGAGCAGTTTGTAGATTAAGTTCTAAAGTGTCGATCACATCAAGACGGCACTTCACCGAGAATGGTTCAAAACCCCTCGTTTGAAGACCATAATTCATGCAAAAGGTTGCCAATTCGAACAATCTAAACAGATTCTCAAATATAACAAAAAGTGTCTTAAAAAGTAGGTTACTCGCTTTATGTCTTTCGTACAATGGTCAACAAAATCTCCGTATTGCAATCCGTTGGACTTTTGCGCCTCGGGCACTTTGGATATTAAAATTCCAAAGTATCGATTACCTGAAAACGACGTTTCACCGGGATTAGTTCAAAATCCAGCAGAGCCTATTTCACGCAGCGTCTGATGGCTTTGTTGTTTGAAGATCACAATTCGTGCAAAAGGTAAGCAATTCGAACAAATCTAAACCGAGTCTCAAATATTAAATACCGATTAGTATCGCAAAAGGTCAATACTGTCTATTGAAGCCTTGGATGAGCCGCAGACCACGGATATATCAACAAGACTCAACAGTACCATCGCACATAGCACGCGATAACCAAAACTGGCTTAAATAGGAGGTCCTTCGCTTCATTTCTACCGCGCAATGGCGACCAAAATCTCCGTGTTGCAATCCGTTGGACTTTTGCGCCTCGGGCACTTTGGATATTAAGTTCCAAAATGTCGATCACCTGAAAACGGCGTTTCACCGAGAATGGTTCAAAATCCCACAGAGCCACTTTCACGCAGCGTATGATGGCTTTGTTGTTTGAAGACCACAATTCGTGCAAAAGGTAGGCAATTCGAACAAATCTAAAACGAGTCTCAAATATTAAATACGGATTGTTATCGGAAAATGTCAATACTGTCTATTGAAGCCTTGGGCTGATGAGCTGCAGACCACATACCAACAAGACTAAGCACATACCAACAAGACTCAACAGTACCATCGCACTTAGTACCCGTTAACCAAAAATGGATTAATAAGGAAGTCCTTCGCTTCATTTCTACCGCACAGTGGCGACCAAAATCTCCGTATTTCAATATTAAGTTCCAAAATGTCGATCACCTCAAGACGGCGTTTCACCGAGAATGGGTCAAAATCCCACAGAGCCACTTTCACGCAGCTTATGATGGTTTTGTAATTCGTGCCGAATTCGAACAAATCTAAGCCACTCCGTCGAGTAGAGGTGATACTTAAAAAAGAGTCTTAAAAGCTTAGATACACTGAAAAGCACTATTTGCAGGCATGCAGAAGTTCTTGCCGAGCGATATTTATCACGGTAAACCGAATTATATGTTATACCAAATGTGAAAGAGTGGGAGGAAAGGAGGACACCTTTCGGAACTTTGAATATGTATACAGATGGATCTAAAAATTGATGAAGGAACTGATAGCGTCTTTTAGTGCAGTGAACGTGAATACGTGAGTCAAACACCTTAGATTGCAGTATATTTTAGGCAGAAATTTCTGCATCAAAAAAGCTGCTGAGTCTCGGTTGAATCGATGTTCGATCGATGGATCAAAAATTGACGTAGGAACTAGTTGCGACATTTATTGCATTGAACTAGAATTACGGGAGTCGTATATGCTTTCTCTACTCGTAGCAGCAATCACAAAAGCTACTGAGTCTCTATTGATGAGGCCGTTATTTAGAAGCGATATCAGCAGTCGACATTCAAGCAACGACAAAGGTCTTAGACAATATAGGTCTGAGTTAGTCAACAGCTGTCGTAGGGAGCTTAGGGTTCTCCCCGAACCTGTGGAATAATGGGAAATATGAGGGACTATGGCAAGGACGTTGGGTCTCTTCGGAAAGTTGTGACCAGACAAAGTTGATATGGGACGAAAAGGGAACCGTAGGATTTGCCAAAATCTGAAGGCGATGAACAGTCAGGAATTTAAGCTTTTAATTGGCATTATAACTAGGCATAACACACTTGGAAAACTTATGGTAAGAATAGGCCAGGCTCTCGCCAATCTGCGGAAGTATAATTTAAAGAATTAACTCGCCTTCATTAGGGCCTCCGACATTTATTGCATTGAACTAGAAATACGGGAGTCGTATATGCTTTCTCTACTATTAGCAGCAATCACAAAAGCTACTGAGTCTCTATTGATGAGGCCGTTATTCAGAAGCGATATCAGCAGTTGACATTCAAGCAGCGACAAAGGTCTTAGACAATGTAGGTCTGAGTTAGTCAACAGCTGTCGTAGGGAGCTTAGGGTTCTCACCGAACCTGTGGAATAATGGGAAATATGATGGACTATGGCGAGGACGTTGGGAAGGTTGCGACCAAACAAACTTGATACGGGACGAAAGGGGAACTGTAGGATTTGTCAAAATCTGAAGGCGATGAACAGAGAGAAATTGAAGCATTTAATTGGCCTTAAATATGATGACATTTGCAGATGATGTCTGGAATTTACGGATGATTCTGTACCGTTTACTATGCCAGTGCCCAGCATTATTTCGCGGAGGTGGACCACCTCTTTATACGATTTTTGTTTAAAATAAAAACAAACAAGTATATACGGCGGTAAGTTCGGCCAGGCCGAATCTTATGTACCCTCCAACATGGATTGCGTAGAAACTTCTACGAAAGACTGTCATTCACAATCGAATTACTTGGGTTGTGGTATCTTAAAACTTTTTAACATCGTTTTCTAAATTGTGAGTTAGTCCATACGTGGTATATATTAGACAAAAAAGTTATGTATAGTTAAGTCTACAAATAATTACGAATCGATATGGACTTTTTGCACGGTACGTAGAGAGCCAGAATTGAAATATGGGGGCTATATACAATTATGAACTTGATATGGACCAATTTTTGTGTGATTGGAAATCGATTTATCTGAGGGATATATATAACTATAGACCGATATGGACCTAGTTAGGCATGGTTGTTGACGACCATATACTAGCACAATGTACCAAATTTCAACTCAATCGGATGATTTGGCTTGGTACATTGGCTCCTCCAAGAGACTCCAAAGCCAAATCTCGGGATCGGTTTATATGGGGCTATATATGATTATGGACCACTTTTGGCATGGTTGTTAAATATCATATACTATCACCACGTACCAAATTTCAAGCAGATAGATGAATTTTGCTTCTCCAAAAGGCACCGGAGGTCAAATCTGGGGATCGGTTTATATGGGAACTATATATAATTATGGACTACCATATACTAACATCACGTACCAAATTTCAACCGAATGGGAAGAATTTTGCTCTTCCAAAGGGCTCTGGAGGTCAAATCTGGGGATCGGTTTATATGGGGCCTATATATAATTATGAACCGATACCGACAAAGTTTTGCATGGGAGTTTGAGGCCATATATTAACACCACGTACCAAATTTCAACTGAATCAGATGAATTTTGGTCTTCCAAGAGGCTCCGGAGGTCAAATCTGGTGATCGATTTATAAGGGGGCTATATATAATTATGGACCGATGTGGACCAATTTTTGCCTGTTCATTAGAGACCAAACACTAACACCATGTACCAAATTTCAGCCGGATCGGATGAAATTTGCTTCTCTTAGAGGCCTCGCAAGCCAAATCGGGGGATCGGTTTATATGGGGGCTATATATAATTATGAACCGATACCGACCAATTTTTGCGTGGGAGTTTGAGGCCATATATTAACACCACGTATCAAATTTCAACTGAATCAGATGAATTTTGGTCTTCCAAGAGGCTCCGGAGGTCATATCTGGTGATCGGTTTATTAGGGGGCTATATATAATTATGCACCGATATGGACCAATTTTTGCCTGTTCATTAGAGACCAAATACTAACACCATGTACCAAATTTCAGCCGGATCGGATGAAATTTGCTTCTCTTAGAGGCCTCGCAAGCCAAATCGGGGGATCGGTTTATATGGGGGCTGTATATAATTATAGACCGATGTGGACCAATTTTTGCATGGTTGTTAGAGACCATATACGAACACCATGTAGCAAATTTCAGCCGGATCGGATGAAGTGTGCTTCTCTTAGAGGCCTCGCAAGCCAAATCGGGGGATCGCTTTATATGGAGGCTATATATAATTATGGAACGATGTGGACCAAGTTTTGCATGGTTGTTAGAGACCATATACCAACACCATGTACCAAATTTCAGCCGGATCGGATGAAGTTTGCTTCTCTTAGAGGCCTCGCAAGCCAAATTTGGGAGTCCGTTTATATGGGGGCTATACGTAAAAGTGGACCGATATGGCCCGTTTGCAATACCATTTGACCTACATCAATAACAACTACTTGTGCTAAGTTTGAAGTCGATAGCTTGTTTCGTTCGGAAGTTAGCGTGATTTCGACAGACGAATGGACGGACATGCTCAGATCGACTCAGAATTTCACCACGACCCAGAATATATATACTTTATGGGGTCTTAAAGCAATATTTCGATGTGTTACAAACGGAATGACAAAGTTAATATACCCTCATCCTATGGTGGAGGATATAAAAACAAGATACTGAGCTCCTTTTTTATTCACAAATCTCACCAATCTGCGGGAGTATAATTTAAGGAATATACTAGACTTCATCAGGACCTCCCGTTGGATGATTTCAGCAACTTTGAGGAAGAAGGACAAATGGAAGTTCTTGAACAACAAACTTACAAAGAAGTTGAGAAAATTACCTCGAGGAATGCCGATGGACCTATAGTGGTCTAAGTGGACTTTAATTCGATTGAAGAATCGTTCTCATCCTCTACAATCTAAGCAATTAATTAACAATTAATTTCGTGATTGAATAAAAAAAATATTTATCTGGATAACTAAATCTTGATAATTGAAAAACAATTTAATAATACCAATTAATTAATCTTCATGTCCAATAAGCTCGTAATAAGATTAAGATCACATGAAAAATAGTAATATTCACTCGCCCGTCAGTTTAAATCCAAGTTATACCGTGGGTCATATTCATGCATTGCCCCCCGGTATGAACCCTCCACACATGTGACTTTTGAAAATTAACGTTTTAAAAGTTAGGGTGTTTTTTTTATGACATTTTCCGTATATAAAATTGTCAGCACCCAATTTCAGAAAAAGTATAAAAATATTGAGAGCATGTGAACAACAAATTTCGATTTTATATACAAATTTTTCAACGTCTGGTTTTCACAAGGCCATGTTGTTTGAAATTATTTGTATCTCTAAAACATGTTGATTGATTTAAGTTTGTGTATGCAAAGAAACAGATCTTGAGTACAACTTCTTGATATTTTCGCCAAAGAAAAATTAATGGTTTTTCCCTTCCGATAAGCCTTGAAAACATTTATTTGAAAAATGTTTTTTTTTTCACGAAAGAAAACAGTCACATATAATATCGTCATTTTTTTTTTCTACCCAAAATTTTTAAAGTCTATCAATAGCAACAACATTAAGAGATTGCATTCATAAATCATGATTAGCAATTGTTTTTGCCTTGAACCCTGAGATGAAGAGCAAAATGGAAATAAAAATAAATAAATATCTTTATACTGACTGATGTGAAGTATGGAAAATTTGAAATCAAATTGTGGATAAAATCTATAGAAGAAAATATACTAGCATCATTGAAAGTATGCGATAATAAGGCTGTATGAAAAGTTTGACATGTTTTTTCTTATCAGAATATCATTATTGATGATATCAGGGAATAAACATTTTTCTCATTTTTTTCTGTTTATTTTTTCCTTTCATTCTTTCTCCCGAAAGAGGACAAAAAAAACACTTATTATAAATTATGACAAAAAAAAAGAATAAACGATGAAAGACATCAATGAGATGTCATGGTTATTTGGGACTGTGGATAAAAATATCATCATTAATATAACCACCAATCATTGTTGAAGCCTAGCAAAATTGTTTGCTTCATAAGTAGGACATAACAGTACCACCATATCTATCTTTTTCAATGAGGAATTTTTTGACATTTTACTTGAAAGTCTTTATTTTTCTGATGGAATACAGGAATAAATTATTAGGGATGTACATTAAGATTTTCATAAAAAAAGGAATTGATTTATCGAGAATCAACATATCGATGGGTTAAGTGAACAAAGCATTTTAAAAGATCATTTGGTTCTATGAAAAGTGAAATTATGATTGCTTCTAAAATCACAAAATTTTTTTAACAAAAGGATGTCGCATTGACCTCTGTAAAACATTTCTTTCCAAAACCAGGATGTTATGAGCACTAATTAAAACTAAGGATGTTTGTTCAAATGCTTTAGAATTTATGCCGAAATAAAATATTAACTAACTGATCAATTGAAATATTGTCCATCGCAAACAACTACCTTTTCCCATCTTTCTGGCAACATACTGATGACGCGATGAAAAATCGAATCGTCTTTTGACTCAATCTCCGAATCGACTCAATCTTTGGCTTCCTCATAAAAACGAGAATTTTGTCAAACTTTTATTATACCCTAAACCACATAGTGGTCAGGGTATAACAAGTATATACGGCCGTAAGTTCGGCCAGGCCGAAGCTTATGTACCCTCCATCATGGATTGCGTAGAAACTTCTTCTAAACACTGCCATCCAGAATCGAATTACTTAAGATGCGGTAACGCTTGCCGATGGCAAGGTATCTTAAAGCCTCCTAACACCATCTTCTAAATTGTATGTAAGTCCATACGTGGTATATATTAAATCAAAAAAGATCGATCCAATACGTATATAATTCAGTTTGACAAAGTAGACACAAAATTTTGACAAAATTTTGTACAGAAATAAAATTTTAACAAAATTTTCTACAGAAATAAAATTTTCACAAAATTTTCTATAAAAATAAAAATTTTGACAAAATTTTCTATAGAAAGAAAATTTTGACAAAAATTTCTACAGAAATAAAATTTTGACAAAAATTTCTATAGAAATAAAATCTTGGTAGATTATTTTTGGCTCGAGTGGCAACCATGATTATGAACCGAATAAAATTTGAACAAAATTTTCTATAGAAATAAATGATGAAAATTTTATTATGAACCGATATAGACCAAGTTTTGTGTGATTGGACCAATTTTGGTATGGTTGTTAGCGACCATATACTAACACCACGTTCCTAATTTGAACCGGATCGGATGAATTTTGCTCCTCCAAGAGGCTCCGTAGGTCAAATCTGGAGAATGTTTTATATGGGGGCTATATATAATTATGGACCGATATGGACCAATTCTGGCACGTTTGTTAAATATCATATACTAACACCATGTTCCAAATTACAACCGGATTGGATGAAATTTGCTTCTCTTGGAGACTTCGCAAGCCAAATCTGGGGATCGGTTTATATGGGGGCTATATATAATTAAGAACCGATGTGGACCAATTTTTGCATGGTTGTTAGAGACCATATACCAATATCATGTACCAAATTTCAGGTGGATCGGATGAAATTTGCTTCTCTTTGAGATTTCGCAAGCCAAATCTGGGGATCGGTTTATATGGGGGCTATATATAATTATGAACCGATGTGGACCAATTTTTTCATGGTTGTTAGAGACCATATACCAATATCATGTACCAAATTTCAGGTGGATCGGATGAAATTTGCTTCTCTTTGAGGCTCCGCAACCCAAATCTGGGGATCAGTTTATATGGGCGCTATATATAATTATGGACCGATATGGACCAATTTTTGCACGGTTGTTAGAGACCGAATACCAACATCATGTACCAAATTTCAGCCGGATCGGAAGAAATTTGCTTCTCTTTGAGGCTGCGCAAGCCAAATCTATTATATATTTAATTATGGACCGATGTGGACCAATTTTTGCGTGGTTGTTATAGACCATATACCAACACCATGTACCAAATTTCAGCCGGATCGGATGAAATTTGCATCTCTTAGAGGCTCCACAAGCCAAATCTGGGGATCGGTTTATATGGGGGCTATATATAATTATGGACTGATGTGGACCAATTTTTGCATGGTTGTTATAGACCATATACCAACACCATATACCAAATTTCAGCCGGATCGGATGAAATATGCTTCTGTTAGAGGCTCCACAAGCCAAATCTGAGGGTCCCTTTATATGGGGGCTATACGTAAAAGTGGACCGATATGGCCCATTTTCAATACCATCTGACCTACATCGATAACAACTACTTGTGCCAAGTTTCAAGTCGATAGCTTGTTTCGTTCGGAAGTTAGCGTGATTTCAACAGACGGACGGACGGACGGACGGACATGCTTAGATCGACTCAGAATTTCACCACGATCCAGAATATATATACTTTATGGGGTCTTAGAGCAATATTTCGATGTGTTACAAACGGAATGACAAAGTTAATATACCCCCATCCTATGATGGAGGGTATAATAAGTTTGATCGGCCAAAAAATGTGCCTACCAGAAATATTGATCTTAGACCCCATAAAATATATACCGATCGACTCAGAATCACCTCCTGAGTCGATCTAGCGCTTGGTGTCCGTCCGTCCCTCCGTCCGTCCGTCTGTCCATGTATTTGTTGTTCACACGATTCCGGTCGCAATTATTAACCGATTTTGATGACATTTGGTACAGGGAGTTTTTTGGGCACAAGGACGAACGCTATTGAATTAGGAGGAAATCGGATCAAATTTAGATATAGCTCCCATATATATGTATGTATCGCCCGATTTCGACAAATGGGGTCACGTTGCGCGTTTTTTCAAACGGATCGTCACCAAATTTGGCAAAAGGTAATCTTTTCCATCGCCCTTCAAGTCTGCAAAATTTCATCCAAATCGGTTCAGATTTAGATATAGCTCTCATATATATATATATATATATATATATATATATATATATATATATATATATATATATATATATATATATATATATATATATATATATATATATATATATATATATATATATATATATATATATATATATATATATATATATATATATATATATATATATATATATATATATCGCCCGATTTTCCCAAATTTGGCCATAAATCCCTTATTTATCAACCGATCTCACCCAAATTTGGCTAAATGTAGTCTTCTATAGCACTAACTATATGTGCAAAAAATCACCGAAATCGGTTCAGATTTAGATATAGCTCCCATATATATGTATAGCCCGATTTTCCCAAATTTGACCATAGAACCCTTATTTATTACCCGTTCTTACTACAAGTTGGCTAGATCCAGTCCTCTATAGTACTAACTATATGTGTAAAATTTCATCGAAATCGGTTCAAATTTAAATATAGCTCCCATATATGTATCGCCCGATTTTCAAAAATTCGCCCTTATAACCTTATGTTTTATAATACAGGCCTCATTTCGTAACTGATCTAACTCAAATCTTGCACAAGGTAACCTTTTGTGGTATTAATCAAACCCGCAAAATATTATGCAAATTGGTTCAGATTTAGATATAGCTTCCATATATATGCATCGCTCGATTTTCCCTAATTTGGCCATAGTACTCTTATTTATTAACCAATGTTACACAAATTTCAAATTTTGATGTACTAGCCGATCGCACTTATGCGTACTTGTAGCTCTTACATAAGAATATTGCTCGATTTTTACAAATTTGTATTTATTACCCACACTAATTTAAAGATTTTCTCTTTTTTAATAATGGGCTCAATATTAGTGGCATACTAACTCCGTAGGTGCCATATCAACACAGCCAGTGTTGCTAGAAGTAGGGAAAATTCCCTATATGTAGGGGTTTTCTAATATTTAGCGTCTTGTAGGGACGTAGGGCCACAATGTAGGACATTTTCACTCAACACAATTTGTAATAATTTTTACATTTTGGTGGCTCTAGAGGAGGAAATTAGAAGCCGGCAAGGCTTGATATTTAACAATGTGTGGTAAACTTTATTTATGTAGAAAATTTTGTCAACATTTTATTTCTATTGAATATTTTTTCAAAATTGTATTTCTATAGAAATTTTTTTCAAAATATTATTTCTATAAAAAATTTTCTCAAAATTTTATTTCTCTGGAATTTTTTCTCAAAATTTTATTTCTATAGAATTTATTGTCAAAATTTTATTTCTATAGAAAAATTTCTCACAAAAATTTGTTTATAGAAACTTTTTCCAAAATTTAACAAAAAAGATTACTAATTTGGGTAGAATTCTACCAACTGTGGCAACCGTGGTGGTAATACAAATTTATATTCTAAGTTATATACGTTGCATATTCATGTTTTAAGATAATAAAGTACTTAGAACCATTTTTGTTTTGTAAAATTTTTTAAATTTAACGAAAAATAGGGAAAATTGTTTGGGAATGTATGGGAAAGTAGGGAACTTTTTTTGTCCTTGTAGCATAAACCGAACATTTTCCCTGGCAACATTGACTATGAGCTATAGTCAGATTGACACAAAGCACATGTACCCCGACATGTACCCCTTAATTTTCTTAAATATGCAACTGCTGTTTATCTCCCAGACCTATATGTTACCCCACAAATGCTTATGATTACTAATTCTGTAATGGTGGTTTAGGGTATGATATAGTCGGCCCCGCCCGACTTTCTACTTTACTTACTTGTTTTTAAAGACAATTTTGTCAAAATTTTATTTCTATAGAAAATGTTGTCAAACTTTTTTTTATAGAAAATTTTACCAAAATTTTATTTCTAAAGATTTTTTTTTCAAAATTTTATTCTTGAAGAAAATTTTGTCCAAATTTTATTTCTGTAGAAAATTTTGTCAAAATTTTATTCCTGGAGATAATTTTGTCAAAATTTATTTCTATAGAAAATTTTGTTCAATTTTTACTTCTATAGAAAATTTTGTGCAAATTTTATTTCTATAGAAAATTTTGTGCAAATTTTATTTCTATAGAACCATAGAATGGGATGAGCTTTGTTATACCTCCTGTAACACATCGAATTATTAGTCTCAAACCCCATAATGCAATTCAGTATCAGGTCAGTAACATCAGTATCAGGTCAGTAATCAGAAGGATCGTTATTGCATACTGGAAACGAAAGCTACTGGGTCAAAGAACATACGTGTATTTTGTTCAGAGCGATGAATCCAGCTGGAATGAAGCTGATGGACTTTTAACTTTAGTCTTTGCTGTAGCAACTAGTTCTCTATAGGCATTAGCCACCAAAATTATATTACGCCTTACCTATAAGCAAATAAGCGCTTGATTGTATCTTCTTCCTCCAAATTGTGACAGCTCTTGCAAAGCCATGATTGCAATCTGAGGACACTGCACAGAATACGATGAAGGCGAAAGATATTCAGAATTTAAATATTTTTATGATCATTGTGAAGCAGAACTTTCTTTCTCTTCAAATACCCAGAGAAGGAATATGATCATCTCTTGTCGCGACCATGTATCTAATTTCGGAATGAAAGTTTAAACTTGGGGAGAAATAAGTAAACTTCTGATCCTGAAACATATTTGAGGTGATATTATTGTTTCTCTCAAGGTAGTCAATAACAAATAGTATATGCGGGTCCTCTACTGGCAGCTTTCGGTTTTTTATTTTCAATGTAAAATTGCCAATTTAATACGAAATGTATGCAATGCATTTGTGTATGTTAATAATCTTTAATGATCTAAAAACACTTCTAATTAGTTGCAACGTATATATGTGTTAAAAAATTGTGTCCACCTTTATCGAATTAGTTTTTCGATGATTTATAATGACAATAAAATTAGATTTTCCTTTCAAAATAAAATGGAAATGGAGAAAACCAGACTTTTGTATACTTTCAATCATAGAATGGGATAAGCTTTTTTATTCCTTTTGTAACACATCGAATTATTAGTCTCAGACCCCATAATGCCATTCTGAGTGGATATATCGATGTTGGTCTGTCTTTCGAAATCAAACTAACTTCTACAAAATTTTATTTCTATAGAAAATTTTTTCAAAATTTTATTTTTTAGATTTTTTTTTTCAATATTTTATTTCTAAAGACAATTTTGTCAAAAATTTACTTCTGTAGAAAATATTGTCAAAAATTTATTTATATAGAAAAGGTTGTCAAAATTTTATTTCTAAAGAAATTTTTTTCAAATTTTTATTCCTGATGAAAATTTTGTCAAAATTTTATGCTTATATAAAATTTTGTCAAAATTGTATTTCTATAGAAAATTTTGTCTATAGAGAGCCTTGTCCACATTTTATTTCTATAAAAAAAAGTTGTCCAAATTTTATTTCTATAGAAAATTTGTGGAGTATCTCTTAGGTGGAGAGGAATAGTTTGTACTCTATGCGAAATTTACAAAATATTAAGGAAAATTTCTTTAAAATAATGAAATTTTAATTAAAATAAAATAAATTTTATTTTTATAGAAAATTTTGTCAAAATTTTATTTCTATAGAAAATTTTGTCAAAATTTTATTTCTATAGAATTTTTTTTCAAAATTTTATTTCTATAGAAATTTTTTTCAAAATTTTATTTCTATACGAAATTTTGTCAAAATTTTACTTTCATAGAAATTTTTTGTCAAAAATTTTATTTTTATGGAAAATTTTATCAAATTTTTATTTCTATAGAATATTTTGTCAAAATTTATTTTTTTTTTAGAAAATTTTGTCAAAATTTTATTTCTATAGGAAATTTTGCCAAAATTTTATTTCTGTAGGAAATTTTTTCAAAATTTTATTTCTATAGGAAATTTTGTCAAAATTTTATTTCTATAGGAAATTTTGTCATAATTTTATTTCTATAGAAAATTTTGATTAAATTTTATTTCTATAAGAAATTTTGACAAAATTTTATTTCTTAGGAAATTTTGTCAGAACTTTATTTCTATAGGAAATTTTGTCAAAACTATACTTGCATAGAAAATTTTTGGCAAAATTTTATTTCTATAGAAAATTTTGTTAAAAGTTTATTTCTAAAAGAAATTTTACTTCCATAGAAAATTTTGTCAAAATTTTATTTCTATTGAAAATATTGTCGAAAGTTTATTTCTATTGAAAATATTGTAAAAAGTTTATTTCTATAGGAAATTTTGCTACAAGTTAATTTCTATAGCAAATTTTGTCAAAATTTTATTTCTAGAGAAAATTTTGTCTAATTTTATATCTATAGAACACGTTGTCGAAATTTTATTTCTATAAAAAACGTTGTCCAAATTTTATTTCTATAGAAAATTTGTATTTCTTAGATGGAGAGGAATAATTTGTAAAATTTACAGAATTATCAAGGAAAAATTTCTTTAAAATAAAATAATTTTGTTTATAAAAAATTTTGTCACGATTTTATTTCTATAAACGATTTTGTCGAAATTTTATTTCTATACGAAATTTTTTGTCAAAATTTTATTTCTAATGAAAATTTTATCAAATTTTAATTCTATAGAATATTTTATAAAAATGTAAGTTTTTAGAAAATTTTTTATATAAGAAATTTTTTCAAAATTTTATTTCTTAGGAAATTTTGTCAAAATTTTATTTCTATAGGAAATTTTTCAAAATTTTATTTCTATAGGAAAGTTTGTCAGCTTAAAGCCATGCATTGACTAAACTACAAGTGTAGCAAATTTGTTTAAGCAGTAGCCGACTATTAAACCCTTTTTCGGAAGGTTCAAGTGTATTTCACTTTGGGATGAGTGAATTACCCAAATTTATTCTGATAATTGGTTGATAGTTTTGCTGCAAGTAGAGGATGCTGATGGGGAATGTGGTAATTCCGAAACAGCTGTACATCCAACCATCTTGCAGTCTATAGGGCTTTGCCCAAATAAATTTGACAAGCATACTTTTCCTCTGTTGTTTAAGCTACACTTGTAGTTTAGTCAATACATGGCTTTAAGCTGAGATCAAAAACAACAATAACAAATTTTATTTCTATAAAAAACGTTGTCCAAATTTTATTTCTATAGAAAATTTGTATTTCTTAGATGGAGAGGAATAATTTGTAAAATTTACCGAAATATCAAGGACTCTACCAAAACAAATATGGCAAATATTTAAATATAAGACCATTGCATACAATGTTGGTTCGTCTGTTGAAATCAAACTAACTTCTAAAAATTTTTATTTCTACAGAAAATGTTGTCAAAATGTTATTTACATAAACAAATTTTGTCAAAATTTTATTTCTACAGAAATTTTTTCAAAATGTGATTTCTTTAGAAATTTTGTCAAAAATTTTATTCCTAGTGAAAATTTTGTGCAAATTTTATTTCTATGGAAAATTTTGTCAAAAAAAAAATTTTCCCATAGATATGTATATAGGTTTCATAAAATTTTTGCAATTTTTAGTAGTTTTTGACGTAGGAGTATCGGTTTTACAAAGAAAATATAGATAATTTGGTCATATTTTCGGAGTGAATCTTTCGACTCTGTGGTTATACAATTCTATATGAGGCGAAATAGACATAAAATGGAATTTTATCTAAATGTGAACCGATTTTGACCAAATTTGGCATGAATAGCTAGAATATCAATTCTACTACATCGAAACATGGCACAAGCAGGGGCCCAGCCTCTTTGGAGGAGCAACTTTCATCCGATAATGTTGAAAAAACTTTCTTCCGAAACCAAGCAAATATCTCCAAATCACAACCAAAACATTGAAAATTCCATCCAAACCTTAACCCTCAGTATTATAGTGTAGACTGTAGGCAACATACCGTTCGAATGCCTCAAAATTAATAGAAACAGCTTCTTTAGCCCAATCAAGCGCTGTATCCCGTGGTTTACATACTGAGCTAATAAACTTGTAAAAATAGAACAATTAGGTGGCACTACTTGCTGGAAATTGACATTTCTTTATCGACTATTGGTATTTACGAAAAAATTCCGGTTTTCTGTGACTTCAAAAAATAATAAAAAAAAATTGTTGTGCTTGTATTTTGTGTGTAATCTTGATAAATTGGAGAGGTAAGTGTTTGAGCTTTATTGTAGAATGTTATTTTTGATCACTTTTTACGTTTTTTTTTTTTTTTTTTTTTTTTTGGAGGCAGATAATGTTTGGCAACACACCCAATTTGTGGGAGTTTCTTTTCAAATAATAAAAACAAATGAAAATCATACAAATCGGAGTTCATGAGCGATAGAGGGAAAAATTAAAAAAAAAAATTGAATTTTTTATATGAAAAAATTATTTTACTCATATCACCTAAACAAAGAGTCCTAGAACGAAAAGGAGGTTAATTCATTATCACCCCCAAAGAATAGAAAATTCCATTTAAAAAATCAAAATATTTATATGAATTCCTTCTTTTGCTCATATCTCCTAAACTAAGTGTCCTAGAGCGAAAACGAGATTAATTTGTGACCATCCCTAAAAAATAGAAAATTCTATCCAAATCCTGAAAAAATCCTAGAGCAAAAAGAAGGCTAATTGGTGATCGCCCCCTAGCATTGAAACTTCCATTCAAGTCCTAAAAACAACTAGAGGAGGTTAATTCACGATCATCGCAAAGAAATATACAATTCCATCCAAATCCTAAAAAATCGAAATGTTTATATGAAAAACTTATTTTGCTCATATCGCATCGCTAGGCTTCCTAGAGCGGAAAGAAGTTTAATTCGTGATCACCTGCAAAAAATTAAAAATTCCATGCAAATCATAAAAAATCTAAATTTTTATATGAAAAATGTATTTTGCTGATATATCCTAAATTAAGTGTCCTAAAGTGAAAAGGAGTTTAATTTGTGATACCCCCGAAATAAAGAAAATCCTAAAAAATTTCCTAAGCTAAGTGTTCTTAAGCAATAGGAATTTAATTCGTTATCACCCCCGAAAAATTTTAAATTCCATATGAATACTACAAACATACAAATTTCTATATGAGAAATTTCTTTTGCACATATCTCCTAAGCTAAGTTCAGGTAAATTCATTATGACCAATAAAATAAAAATTTCCAATTAAATCCTAAAAAATCTAAATTTTGATATGAGAATCTTCTTATGCTCATATCTGCTAACCCAATCGAACTAGAGCAAAAGGAAGTTAACTCATGATGACCCCAATTCCATCCAAATCTTAGAAATAGTTAACTTTTCATATGAAAAACTTCTTTTGCTCATATCACCTAAACAAAGTGTCCTAGAGTGAAAAGGAGGTTATTTTGTGATCACTGCCAAAACATAGAAAACACTAAAAAATCAAAAATTTTATATGGAAAACTAATTATGCTCATATCTCTTAAGCCAAGCGACCTAGAGAGAAGGAGTTTAATTCGTAAATTCCACAAAAAAAAAAATAGAAAATTACATCCAAATCCGAAAACTATAAATTTTGATACAAAAAATTATTTTGCTCATATCTCCATACCCAAGCGCCCTAGAGGAAAAGGAGGCTAATTCCTGCTCCAAAAAATTAAAAATTCTATCCAAATCCTATCGGTTCATTATTATATATAGCCCCATATAAACCGACCCCCAAACTTGACTTCAGGAGCCTGATTATTATTAGATATTAGTTTAGGAGATTTGAAAATTGCTTCATATCGATTCATACGCACACACAAAAAAAATATTTTTTGTCTTCAATCATGAATTTAATTGATCCAATCAATTTTTAATTGAAATGTCTTCAATCACAGAAATGATAGTATCAATTAAAAAATTAATTATTCCAATTAAAAAATTAATATATAATATAATATTAATATATAATATAATAGATATTATTAATTTTTTTTTCAATTAAAAAATTGTTTGAATCAATTAAATTTCTAATTTAATATTTTTTAAAACTCAATTAAGACTTTAATTGGAAAAATGTTCGTGAAATTGTTTCTGTGCACCTTTATACCATATAAACCGATCAAAACCTGAGTTAGCTTATACAGGTATTTAATCTATCTTTTTTGTCTAAAATAGACTCTAATGTTTAGATACCTTGCCATCGGCAAGTGTTACACACAACCCAAGTAATTCCATTGTGTATAAAGGTTTTTAGTAGAATTTTCTATGAAATCCATGGATACATAAAATGTATTAATATTTTCATCGCTAATAAATTTCTTTTGGAGTCAACTGCGCTCTTGTAATGGCCAATTTATGCTTCAACTGTTTTTTGGTTAATTTTAATGCGAGAAATATTTAATGCCTGGTTTATCTATGTACATATCTCGAATATATTGTTTATGTCAGTCTGTATTTTAATACAGTCCCCATATGACTTTATCATGACTTTAGCTTTTTCTCATTTGAATTCTTTGAGCTCGTATACCATTCGATAATAGCATGACTACATGACTACAGAAACAGTAGATCGATTTTTATTTCTTCAGAAATCCCATTTTTATTGTAGAATTAAATATTTTTGAAAATCTTTAATGGCATCCCTCACACAAAGAAGAACGATGCATTTCCGGAGTTAAAAGACAAAAAATACGGAAACATAAGCAGCATATCCCTCATAATCCTATTGACAAACACGAAATGAAAGAATATAAAAGGAGACAGCGAAAAGATAGAGGAGAAATTTTCAAAAGTAACATCAACTGTTAACTGCAAATGACAAGGGCCTGCCGTTTGCCATGTGCCACTTCTCGACACAGTCCTTGCCATGGTGACATTGCCACATTGTGGCACTGATAATAACTATAACCATCGTAACAGCCTAAGAAACTTATGGTTTTTTCTGCAAAGTGCTCAGCCCATATCTCTATGACTTAAATATGTCCTTAGAATACAACATCAGCCCTGTCAACAGATACTGTTTACATTGTTTGTTTTCTTCTCGCTTTCACTTGTAATAGGAAACCCTTAAAGAGCAGACATTTAAAAATTCAAAATCATCCTTTTTTAGTGGTTGAGAAGGGAGGGAGTGAGTAATAACGATTCAGTATTCTCTATGGTTTTTATTTTTTCAAAAGTCTATATGGGAGTATATATTTGTTACTGCATCACCGATGTTGGCAAGTATTTTTCATGGTTTGAATTTTCTTCTTCGCCTTTTCGATGAAGGCAACCGAATGGGCTAAAAAGGCTGACAATGTCAGCACTAAATATAGGACTACCCAATAATGTCATTTGTATTTCAAGTACTTGATATAATCAATAAAACTGGTAGCAAGGACACAACGGAAAAAAACCAACACGCATACACACACATACACATTTTTAAATAATGTGTCTCTATGTGCGTTATTCGATATCTCTGTGTTCGAAGATGGCCAAAAGGAGATAAGCTAATAGTATCAAAATGCCATACAGCCTTGGATTGAAATATTGGGATTTTTTTCTATAGAAATTTTTTTCAAAATTTTATTTCGACAGAAAATTTTGTCAACATTTTATTTCTTTAGAAAATTTTGTCAAAATTTTTTTTTATAGAAAATTTTGTTAAAATCTTTTCATAGAAAATCTTGTCAATTTTTTTTTTATAGAAAATTTTGTAAAAATTTTATTTCTATAGAAAATTTTGTAACAATTTTATTTCTATAGAAAGTTTTGTCAACATTTTATTTCTATAGTGAAAATGTTGTCAGCATTTTATTTCTATTGCAAATATTGTCAACATCTTATTTCTATAGAAAATTTTGTCAAAATTTTATTTCTATAGAAAATTTTGTCAAAATTTTATTTATATAGAAAATTGTGTCAAAATTATATTTCTATAGAAAATTTTGTCAATTTTTTGTACAGACAATTTTTTAATTTTTTTTTTCTATAGAAAATTTTGTCAACATTTTATATCTATAGGAAATTTTGTCAATATTTTGTTTTTATAGAAAATTGTGTCAAAATTTTATTTCTATAGAAAGTGTTGTCAAAATTCTATATCTATAGAAAATTGTGTCAAAATTTTATTCCTATAGAAAATTTTGTCAAAATTTTATTTCTATAGAAAATTTTGTCAACATTTTATTTCTATAGAAAATTTTGTCAACATTTTATTTCTATAGAAAATTTTATCAAAATTTTATTTCTATAGAAAGTTTTGTTAACATTTTATTTCTATAGTGAAAATGTTGTCAACATTTTATTTCTATAGTGAAAATGTTGTCAACATTTTATTTCTATAGAAAATGTTATCAACATCTTATTTCTATAGAAAATTTTGTCAATTTTTTTGTACAGAATTTTTTTTTTAAATTTTTTCTATAGAAAATTTTGTCAAAAGCTTTTCTATAGAAAATTTTGTCAAAATTAGTGTCTATAGGAAATTTTGTCAACATTTTATTTCTATAGGAAATTTTGTCAATATTTTATTTTTATAGAAAATTGTGTCAAAATTTTATTTCTATAGAAAATTTTGTCAAAATTTCTATAGACAATTTTGTCAAAATTTTATTTCTATAAAAAATTTAGTCAAAATTTTATTTCTACAGAAAATTTAGTCAAAATTTTATTTCTATAGAAAATTTTGTCAAAATTTTATTTCTATAGAAAATTTTGTCAACATTTTATTTCTATAGAAAATTTTGTCAACATTTTATTTCTATAGAAAATTTTATCAAAATTTTATTTCTATAGAAAGTTTTGTTAACATTTTATTTCTATAGTGAAAATGTTGTCAACAGAATTTTTTTTTTAAATTTTTTCTATAGAAAATTTTGTCAAAAGCTTTTCTATAGAAAATTTTGTCAAAATTAGTGTCTATAGGAAATTTTGTCAACATTTTATTTCTATAGGAAATTTTGTCAATATTTTATTTTTATAGAAAATTGTGTCAAAATTTTATTTCTATAGAAAATTTTGTCAAAATTTCTATAGACAATTTTGTCAAAATTTTATTTCTATAAAAAATTTAGTCAAAATTTTATTTCTACAGAAAATTTAGTCAAAATTTTATTTCTATAGAAAATTTTGTCAAAATTTTATTTCTATAGAAAATTTTGTCAACATTTTATTTCTATAGAAAATTTTGTCAACATTTTATTTCTATAGAAAATTTTATCAAAATTTTATTTCTATAGAAAGTTTTGTTAACATTTTATTTCTATAGTGAAAATGTTGTCAACATTTTATTTCTATAGTGAAAATGTTGTCAACATTTTATTTCTATAGAAAATGTTATCAACATCTTATTTCTATAGAAAATTTTGTCAATTTTTTTGTACAGAATTTTTTTTTTAAATTTTTTCTATAGAAAATTTTGTCAAAATTAGTGTCTATAGGAAATTTTGTCAACATTTTATTTCTATAGGAAATTTTGTCAATATTTTATTTTTATAGAAAATTGTGTCAAAATTTTATTTCTATAGAAAATTTTGTCAAAATTTCTATAGACAATTTTGTCAAAATTTTATTTCTATAAAAAATTTAGTCAAAATTTTATTTCTACAGAAAATTTAGTCAAAATTTTATTTCTATAGAAAATTTTGTCAAAATTTTATTTCTATAGAAAATTTTGTCAACGTTTTATTTCTATAGAATATTTTGTCAAGATTTTACTTCTATAGAAAATTTAGTTAAAATTTTATTTTTATAGGAAATTGTGTCAAAATTATATTTCTATAGAAAATGTTGTCAAAATTTTGTATCTGTAGCAACTTGTGTCAAAATTTTATTTCTATAGAAAATTTTGTCAACATATTATTTCTATAGAAAATTTTTTCAAAATTTTACTTCTATAGAAAATTTTGTTAAAATTTTATTTCTATAGGAAATTTTGTCAATATTTTATTTTTATAGAAAATTGTGTCAAAATTATATTACTATAGAAAATGTTGTCAAAATTGTAGATCTAAAGAAAAATTTTTCAAAATGTTATTTCTTTAGAAAATTTTGTCAACATTGTATTTCTATAGGAAATTTGTGAAGTACCTCCTAGTTGACGAGGAATAATTTGCAAAGTCTGCCAAGTCTATAGAAAATTTAGTCAAACTTTTATTTCTATTGAAAATGTTGTCAACATTTTATTTCTGTTAAAAATGTTGTCATTTTATTTCTATAGAAAATTTTGTCAAAATTTTATTTTTATAAAAGATTGTGTCAAAATTGTATTTCTATCCAAAATGTCAAAATTTTATATCTACAGAAAATTGTGTCAAAATTTTATTTTTATAGAAAATTTTGTAATTTTTTTTTTGTATAGAAAATTTTGTAATTTGTTTTCTATAGAAAATTTTGTTAATATTTTCTACAGAAAATTTTGTTCATATTTTCTACAGAAAATTTTGTTTACATTTTCTATAAAAATTTTCTTTTTTTGTATGGAAAATTTTGTCAAAATTTTTTCTATAGAAAAATTGTTTACTATTTTTTTTAGAAAATTTTGTAAAAATTTTATTTCCATAGAAAATTTTGTCAAAATGTTATTTCTATAGAAAGTTTCGTCAACATTTTATTTCTATAGGAAATTTGTGAAGTACCTCTTAGTTGAAGGGTAATTCCAAAGTATATGACCCCTTAACAGGCATATCAACGTTAAAAATCAACACCCAAAAACGCTTAGATTGTAATGATGTTTACTTTTCTCATATCGAATAAAAGTATGCAAGAATTATGCAATAGAATATAGCTTTTCTTTTATGTTTTTTTACCAACAATAAATGAATTCAAACACAAAAATCGTTTAGGTTTTTATATTGTAACGACCGTTACTTTTTGAAAGGATTTTTTTTTTTTTTTTGATAAATAATTTTCTTTGTTTTGAAAACAAACCTATTACTGAAAAAAAAAAAAACATTACAAAGAATTTAATCAGATTTTTTACTTGACACATCCTGTGCAAAATTTTACAATACGTAATATTTGTTTCCGAAATATGAAAACAGCACATTTATAAAGTAATGTCGGTTACTTTTTTAATGGTCAAAAATAGTATTGAAATTAGATTTTTTATGAATGCTTTCGGCTGCTACCGAAGCTTGAACTTTCGTGGGTCCAAAATTAAGCAATCCTCGTGACATATATTCTTAGGGTGGAATTTTATTTAAAAAAATGACAGAATACCGGTAACGACCGTTACTTTGGAAACAGCCTGAAGAAGAATAATTTGCAAAGTCTACCAAAATATAAAGAATTCTACCAATCTACCAAATAGTAAAAAATCCACCATTTTTGGTAGAATTCTACCAACTATGGCAATAGTGAACAAGCAAAAGGATCGGCCGATAAATGTCGAATATCATCGGAACTCAGTACGCGGCAACCAAGAAAATTTTTAAAGAGGCTCCCCGCTTTATTTCTATTGGACAATAGTTTCCAAAATCTCTGGATTTCAATCCACTGGAGGTATTTTGCAAAGTAAGCTGCGCACTAAAAAATACAAAAGTGTCGATCATCTCAAGACGTCGCATCGTCGCGAATGGACCAAATACCGCAGAGCCACATTCGTGCAGCTTATAATGGCTTTTTCAGTCATTTGAAGGCCGTAACTCGTGGCTGTGGTATCCAATTCGACAAAATCTAAGTCGGTTTTAAAACTTTATGTTATTTGCGACAATTTTTGGGTTCAAACAAGAAAATAAAAAATAAAGAATTCGGCCAAGTCAATATGAACCACTTTTAGAGCTGATAATTATAGGTCCGAATTTCAATCGGATCGAATGAAATGTGGGCTTCCCAAGGCAATTCTTGGGGGATCAGTTTATATATGGGAGATATGTAATTATAGACCGATATTGAAATTTTTTTTCATGATTTTTTTGAAGGCATCCCGTACCATATTTCAACAGGATCGGATGAAATTTACTTCTCCAGGAAGTTCCGGTGGTCACCTCACCGAGATCCATACCATTCATGCAGTCATTTTATTGTATATTGTGAGTATTCAATGACCCCTTACTGTATGTATCAATTTGTTTCAAATTATTACAAAAATATATATGCACACATTGTCGGTATTTAAGAAAAAAAAAACAATTACTGATGAGCAAAAGCCTCAGAGCCACAACTTTGGCAAAAAACAGAAGCACAAGTAAACATTTACACTCAATAATGCAATTTAAAGAATTACATAAAATTGACAAGAACATTAACAATAAAAGCATTGAAGTGTGAAGTAATTTAACACTCTTCAAGTGGCAATAGATTGAATGTAATTTAAACTCAAATTTAAATTTTTTTCCCATTGGGTCGTCTGTTTGTTATGGTTGTATGAGAGCAATTCCAACGTTTTGACATCATCCCTCAGAAATAATACAAAAAAAAAAAAACGAAATAATATTGTCATGCACGCACAAGGTTTATTTTCTAAAGACCCAAATAAAATACTTCGAATGGTGAGAGAGAGAGAGTGAGAGAGATAGGTAAAGGGAAGATTTGTCCTTGTTAGATTCTTTGGTTCTATTCATATACACTTTGATGAGATATTTAAAATAAATCCTGGTATTACATTAATGGGCGGAACTTGTTTTCATTCATCTTCATCTCTTTTTGAATGTGGATTTTTTATACCCTCACCCTTCCTCAAAGGATTGAATTCATACTGGCTGTCGGAAATTTGTCCCATTATTGATTGATTATTTGGTTTAGAGAAATTTTGTAAATACTTTCGTATACTATAAAGGATTTATTGGATTTTTGTAAGCATTGCGTGTAAATGCTCACTTAAGCTATATTGAACCTAGCCAAAAGGTTGAGATGTATTGAGAGTATTTTAAGGATTTTGGAAAAAAATGTCCCCTTGCCAGGGGGGAATCCCCTTTAGAGTATATTCAATTAATTAAAGTTCATCAATCATGATACATCACCTTATTTTTATTGCTTGCTAGCATAAAAGGGCTAAAAATATTATTGAAATTTAAATAGCAAAAAAAAAAAACATGGCTAAAATTTGGAGGTGCCGTTTGTAGGATACCAACCCTACTTTAAGGGATTTTCTTAAAACGAAGACTTTGACCCAATTTACAGAAACTGATTGCTAATGGGAGAATTACTGATATATTTGCAAGGTCTAGATGTACATAGAGTATCGGCAAAAATTTAAGCAACCGCTTAGTACATTATATGGAAATCACATTTGCTATACCCTCCACAATAGGAGGGGGTATATTAACTTTGTCATTCCGTTTGCAACACATCGAAGTATTGCTCTAAGACCCCATAAAGTATATATATTCTGTGTCGTGGTGAAATTCTGAGTCGATCTAAGCATGTCCGTCCGTCCGTCTGTTGAAATCACACTAACTTCCGAACGAAACAAGGTATCGACTTGAAACTTAGTACAAGTAGTTGTTATTGATGTAGGTTGGATGGTTTTGCAAATGGGCCATATCGGTTCACCTTTATGTATAGCCCCCATATAAACGGACCCCCAGATTTGGCTTGCGGAGCCTCTAAGAGAAGCGTATTTCATCCGATGCGGCTGAAATTTGGTACATGGTGTTGGTATATGGTCTCTAACAACCATACAACAATTGGTTTACATCGGTCTATAATTATATATAGCCCCCATACAAACCGATCCCCAGATTTGGCTTGCGGAGCCTCAAAGAGAAGCAAATTTCATCCGATCCAGCTGGAATTTGGTACATGGTGTTGGTATATGGTCTCTAACAACCATACAACAATTGGTCTACATCGGTCCATAATTATATATAGCCTCCATATAAACCGATCCCCAGGTGTGGCTTGCGGAGCCTCAACATGATGTTGGTATATGGTCTCTAACAACCATGCAAAAATTGGTCCACATCGGTCAATAATTATATATAGCCCCCATATAAACCGATCCGCTCTAAGAGAAGCATATTTCATCCGATCCGGCTGAAATTTGGTACATGGTGTTGGTATATGGTCTCCAACATCCATGCAAAAATTGGTATACATCGGTCTATAATTATATATAGCCCCCATATAAACCGATCCCCAGGTGTGGCTTGCGGAGCCTCAAAGAGCAGCAAATTTCATCCGATCCGGTTGAAATTTATTACATGGTGTTGGTATATGGTCTCTAACAACCATGCAAAAATTGGTCTACATCGGTCCATAATTATATATAACCTCCATATAAACCGATCCCCAGGTGTGGCTTGCGGAGCCTCAACGAGAAGCAAATTTCAGCCGGATCGGATAGTTCGTATATGGTCTCTAACAACCATGCAAAAATTGGTATACATCGGTTTATAATTATATATAGCCCCCATATAAACCGATCCCCAGATTTGGCTTGCGGAGCCTGTAAGAGATGCAAATTTCATCGGATCCGGTTTAAATTTGGTACATTTCACTAGTGTATGGCCGATAACAACCATGTCAAAATTGGTCCGTATCGATCTATATTATATATATATCCCCTAAATAAACCGATACCCATTCACAGAAAAATCACTATTGCCACTCGAGCCAAAAATAAAGGGTGATATGGTCAAAATTTGGTCAAGGGAAAACGCGTGTAAATCGGTGAAATCGTTTATTTAAAAAATCAAATTAAATTTCTTTTTCAAGTTCAATTAGTATAAAATTCAGGAAAAATATTCAGTTAGGCTTTCGCTTTTCCAAATCCGAATTGCCGGGCCTCACGCTTGACACCTGCCATCAGATTTTGTACAGCCACCTTGTCCACCTTCTTCGCCGCAGAAAGCCAGTTTGCCTTGAACTGCTGCTCGTCCTTAGCAGCTTTTTTGGTCTCCTGTAGGTTCCGCTTGACAATAGCCCAGTATTTCTCAATTGGGCGGAGCTCTGGCGTGTTGAGAGGGTTCTTGTCTTTGGGAACCACCTGCACGTTGTTGGCGGCGTACCACTCCATGGCCTTTTTACCGTAATGGCAAGATGCCAAATCCGGCCAAAACAGTACGGAACTACCGTGTTTCTTCAGGAAAGGCAGCAGACGTTTATTCAAACACTCTTTCACGTAAATTTCTTGGTTGACAGTCCTGGAAGCTATGAAAATGCTGCTTTTCAAGCCACAGGTACAGATGGCTTGCCAAACCAGATATTTCTTTGCGAACTTTGACAGTTTTATGTGCTTGAAAATATCTGCTACCTTTCCCCTTCCTTTTGCCGTATAAAACTCCTGTCCCGGAAGCTGCTAGTAGTCGGCTTTGACGTAGGTTTCGCCGTCCATTACCACGCAGTCAAACTTCGTCAGCATCGTCGTGTACAGCCTCCGGGATCGCGCTTTGGCCGTCGTATTTTGTTTATCATCGCGATTTGGAGTCACTACCTTCTTGTAAGTCGATAGTCCGGCTCGTTTTTTGGCTCGATGCACGGTTGTAGACGATACACCCAGCTTATTTGCGGCATCTCGGAGAGAGAGGTTAGGGTTTCGTTTGAAACTACCGCCAACTCTCTTTGTCGTCTCATCGGCTTCCAGTTTTCGATGTCCCCCGATCCAGACTTCCTGGCTGTCGACAAACGTTCCCCAAACACTTTAATTACATTTGTATTTAACGGTTGATTTGGCAACTTTTAGCGATTTTGCTAGCTTTGCGTGCGAGTAGCTCGGATTTTCGCGATGCGCGAGCAAAATTTTGATACGCTGCTCTTCTTGCTTGGACGGCATTTTGACAACTGAAGAGTGAATTCCAAAATCAAAATAGGAGCAACATTCTACACACACACACACCTTCAAAATGAGGGGTGTTCAGGTTTCTTAAATGCAAAATTGAAAGAAATACGTCAAGTTTATATTGACCAAATTTTGACCGTATCACCCTTTAATCTAAAAATTTTATTGCCATACAAAATTTTTTCAAAATTTTTTTTTTTTAGAACATTTTTTCAACACTTTATGTCTTTAAGAAATTTTGCAAAATACTACATAGAATTGTGTCAAAAATTTATTTCTCTAGAAAATTTTGTCAAAATTTTATTTCTATAGAAAATTTTTGAAGCATTTCATAGTTGTAGAGGAATATCACAATAAAATGTTTATGATTTAATTCTATTTTTTAGCGAGATTAATCTTTAAAGTTGCTGTAAACAAGACAAAATAGAGCTTTTATGCCAAAAATGGCTCAAAAATACCAAGCTTTACGATAAAGCCAACTTTTAGGCAGATTGCAATACAAGGATTGCCCAATTCCACCAAATAAAAGCATTCATCGTATCGGAATTAATTTAAGTGTAGCCCCTATATAAAACCAAAATGCCCTCGAGTATTACATTTATAATGATCAACTTTTAATTTTAATAAAAACGATATTGAACAAATATCCTAGGTGAAGGACATTTCGATTTTAATAAAGCCACACACTACGAATACTATCCATAAAAAGAATACACATCAATACAGCAATTTCAAATATTAAAATTATGTTGAACAAGGATATTAAATGTGGTCATCGGGAATACCATGCAATCCTTTGTTCCATACTCATATATGTGTAAATACATACGATTAATATTCTAGACAATATGTAGTAAAATGCCTGCTATAAAACCCACTTAGCATTTCACCATAAAGTGGTTGAGGGTGAAAGTGCATATGCACTTCAAATTAGTTCTCAGTATCAACAAATAGAAAAAAAAAACGCAATGACAATGACGACGACAAAAAAAATGCATCTATTGTGGTTATGCGAAAGCCTGAATGACTGACTATACATACTAAGTATGATATAGTCCCAGGAATGCTAGTGCTGTCATTGTTGAACAAATTTTTATTGAAATTCCACCAAGTGTAAGGCCAAAGTTTATGAAGCTTTTCCACAAATATTTACTAAGACAAAAAGTGTATAACAAAGAAATACTGAAGGTCATATCTCACAATGGTATGCTTTTATACTGGTATTAGCATTGCTACAGCGATGTAGAACAATAGATCATTTAGTTCAAGGATGAAAGTGAAACTTTTAGCTGAGAAAAATTGTCAACCTATCCAAGGATGTTAAGAGACAATAGTTGGTAATTTTTTGCGGGATATTAAAGTGATTACTATTTCGTGGTAGAAAAATGTCAGTTTCAATCATTTTATTGTGGCAATAAAGAATATGGTTACTTTAATATGATCGAGGGGAGATAGCATGAAGAAAAGCGTAAGGAAAAATATATAAAATAAAATAAATAAATAAAAAAATAACAAGTATATACGGCCGTAAGTTCGGCCAGGCCGAATCTTATGTACCCTCCACCATGGATTGCGTAGAAACTTCTACGAAAGACTGTCATCCACAATCGAATTAATTGGGTTGTGGTATCTTAAAACTTCTTAAAATCGTTTTTTAAATTGTTAGTTAGTCCATACGTGGTATTAGACAAAAAAGTATGTATAGATAAGTCTACAAATAATTACGAATCGATATGGACTTTTGCACGGTACGTAGAAAGCCAGAATTGAAATATGGGGGTCGCTTACATGTGGGCTATATACAATTATGAACTTGATATGGACCAATTTTTTGTGTGATTGGAAATCGATTTATCTGAGGGATATATATAACTATAGACCGATATGGACCTAGTTAGGCATGGTTGTTAACGGCCATATACTAGCACAATGTACCATATTTCTCGGATGAAATTTGCTCCTCCAAGTGGCTCGAAAACCAAATCTCGGGATCGGTTTATATGGGGGCTATATATAATTATGGACCGATGTGGACCACTTTTGGCATGGTTGTTAATCATCATATACTAACATCACGTACCAAATTTCAAACGAATCGGTTGAATTTTGCTCTTCCAGGAGGCTCCGGAGGTCAAATCTGGGGATCGGTTTATATGGGGGCTATATATAATTATGGACCGATGTGGACCAATTTTTGCATGGTTATTAGAGACCATATACTAACACCATGTACCAAATTTCAGCTGGATCGGATGAATTTTGCTCCTCCAAGAGGCTCCGTAGGACAAATCGGGGGATCGGTATATATGGGGGCTATATATAATTATGGACCGATGTGGACCAATTTTTGCATGGTTGTTAGAGATCATATGCTGACACCATGTACCTAATTTAAACCGGATCGGATGAAATTTGCTTCTCTTAGAGGCTCCCCAAGCCAAATCTGGAGATCGGTTTATATGGGGGCTATATATAATTATGGACCGATGTGGACCAATTTTTGCATGGTTGTTAGAAACCATATACCAATATCATGTACCAAATTTCAGACGGATCGGATAAAATATGCTTCTCTTAGAGGCTCGGCAAGCCAAATTGGGGGATCGGTTTATATGGGGGCTATACGTAAAAGTGGACCGATATGGCCTATTGGCAATACTATCCGACCTACATCAAAAACAACTACTTGTGCCAAGTTTCAAGTCAATATCTTGTTTCGTTCGGAAGTTAGCGTGATTTCAACAGACGGACGGACATGCTCACATCGACTCAGAATTTCACCACGACCAAGAATATATATACTTTAGGGGGTATTAGGGCAGTATTTCGATGTGTTACAAACGGAATGACAAAGTTAATATACCCCCATCCTATGGTGGAGGGTATACAAATAATTATTTAATTTCAAACAATCTTGTGTTTATGATTGAATTTTCAAATTTTGTATAGCCATGGTAAAGTAGCTTAAATTGCCATGAATATTTGAAATGAAGATCCATTTCTCTATTTTATATGCAACAAGTAAATAAAGTATAAATCGGGCGGGACCGACTATATTATACCCTGCACCAGTTTGTAGATCTACATTTTCAACACCATATCAAATCCGTCAAATGTGTTGGGTG
The DNA here is from genome assembly GCF_050003625.1 of Haematobia irritans. Classification (NCBI taxonomy): domain Eukaryota; kingdom Metazoa; phylum Arthropoda; class Insecta; order Diptera; family Muscidae; genus Haematobia; species Haematobia irritans. Next base: position 166,005,892 of record NC_134397.1, on the reverse strand, counting down.
CTACATATAAAGGTTTATGTTCCCATATATACATACTTTTAAATCTGACCCGATCTTTTGTTAGACTTCTACAAAATCTATAACATTTAAGTCGGCTGCGGTGCAATACAATGTTAGTAAAAAAATATGGGAAACATTTAAATCTGAACCAATTTTCAGGCATTTTCGTCTTTATGATTTAACCTTCGATAGATATGTATGAGAAGTATAAGAAAATTTAAGTCATTTTCAAAAGTTTTCAAATTAGCAGTGGCGAGGTTACATGGAAAATGTTGGTATTTTGGTAATTTTTGCCGAATTCAGAAAAACCATATATATGGGAGCTATATCTAAATCTGAACTGATTTCAGCCAAATTTGGCATGCAAAGTTACAACATGAATTCTACTCCCTGTGCAAAATTTCACGAAAATCGAATTAAAACTTTGAGCTCTGTGATCGCTTGAGTTAAAATTGGGGGAAAAATATATATGGGAGCATTATATATATCTAAAGCGATTTTAACCAAACTTGGCATGTATATCGAGAGCGTTAATTCTACTACCTATGCAAAGTTCCACGTAAATTAGTGAGGGGAAATCGGGCGAAATATATATATGGGGGCTATATCTAAATCTGAACCGATTTCAACAAAATTTGGCATGAATATCCGGAACGTTAATTCTACTCCCGGTCGATAGATATGTATCAGATGTATAGGAAAATTTAAGTAATTTTTAAAAGTTTTCAACTTAGCATGTTGGTATTTTGGTAATTTTTGCCGAATTCAGAAAAACATATATATGGGAGCTATATCTAAATCTGAACCGATTTCAACCAAATTTGGCATGCAAAGTAACAACATTAATTCTACTCCCTGTGCAAAATTTCACGAAAATCGAATTAAAACTTTGACCTCTGTGGTCGCATGAGTTAAAATTGGGGGAAAGATAGACATGGGAGCATTATATATATCTGAAGCGATTTTAACCAAACTTGGCATGTATATCGAGAACGTTAATTCTACTACCTATGCAAAGTTCCACGTAAATTAGAGTAAATCTTTGGCCTCTGTGGTTATATGAGTGTAAATCGGGCGAAGTATATATATATATATGGGGGCTATATCTAAATCTGAATCGATTTCAACAAAAATTCGCATGCATATCCGGAACGTTAATTCTACTCCCTGTACAAAATTTAAAGTAAATCAGGGCAAAACTTTGACTCGGGGGCCATATAAGTGCATATCGGGCGAAAGATATATATGGAAGCTATATCTAAATCAGAAGCGATTTCAACCAAATTCGGCGCACTTTACGACACTATTAATTGCACTCCTTGTACTAAATTTAAAGCAAATCAGGCTTAAATTCTGGCTTCTGAGACCATATTAGTATATATCGGGCGAAAGATATATATGGGGGCAATATCTAAAACTGAACCGAGTTCTTCCAAAATCAATAGGGTTCTGTTCTAACCTAAAATACATATTTGTGTCAAATTTGAAGTCGATTTGACTAAAATTGCGACCTAGACTTTGATTACAAAAATGTCTTCACAGACAGACGGACGGACAGTGTTATATCGACTTAGGAGCCGGCCCTGAGCACAGAACACAGAAAAAAGTCTGTTGTAAAACTGATGAAAAAAATGAATTAATATTTATTGCAAAAATTTTATTTTGTTTTAGTTTATTTTTAAAATTTTGTAAGAAATTTTCCCCAGACCAACGATTTTTTTTATTCCATTTATGAACTAAATGACAGTAAAATTTCAATGACATACAAATAAATTCAATTCTAACTAAAATAGAAGAAGTGTTTCGTACACTTCTTAAAAATAGTAAGAATAATAGAAGCAGCGTGGTTAAAATGGGAACAATCTGACGCCTAAGATTTTGCTTTATCTTTAATTAATTTTTGCTTTTCGAGAAATATACATATCGTAAACGGTAGTTAAAAATCAAAAAGTGTTGGAAAATTTTCGTTAATTTAATGAATCTCAAAATTTGCATTACAATTTAGTTCAATTTTCGCACGAGATAGTTCATTTCTCTCACAATGTAGTTTACTTTTTTTCTATGTATGCACTAACTAACTTTTACTCTGTGCCACAGTGTGAATATAAAAATAATAATTATTTAATTTCAAACAATTTTGTGTTAACACGCAGAGAAGAAACATGATTGTCACAATCATATTCGAAGAGCAAAATAATATGATAGGAGCTATTTTTGCGGCGACCATGTAACATTTTAACCTGCAACCATGTTGGATCAGTGAACATGGTTCTAAGAAAAATGTAATTGTCCTCATCTAAAATGTTATTATATTGATAAAAAGAATTTTGTTTGAATGAAAAGACAATGGTCACGATTTAAAATGTTATGATATTCATTCAAAATGTTTTTCTTCTAGTTAAAAGAACATGGTCACAACCTAAAATGTTTTGATCTTTATGAAAAAACTTTTTTCATCGTCGAAAAAAGGACGCCACTTGAGAAAAGAAAACACAAAATTAACTTTATTTATTTGTTTTTATTTATTTATAAATTAATCCATTGTTTATTTGTATTTATAATGCCGTTCAAGCAAACATCATATATTTTTTCACACTCTATTTGATTTCAATTTCAACAATAAGTAATTATTCCATATTTACATCGTGCCCATCAAATGTACAAACGCAGACATCATGTAACTGCAAATAAAAATAAATGATACCATATAGCAAAATCCAGAACAAAAAACAGGTACATTTTTTTCAATTACACTTTCCTTTTTTGTCTTCACATAAAACCAAGTGTCACTTCTGAATAATTAAATTAACACAAAACACAGTAAATCCGTATTCTCCGTCCATTCCAAGAAACAATCAACACACGACTAACGCGCAAAATTAAAATCGTGTGTACATGCTCAATGTTTTTATAAAATTCTTTTCGCTGGAAAAAAGTTAAAAAATTAAATGGTCACAAAAAAAATTTAATGGTCTTTATGGCCATGTAATGGTTCTAGACATGTCTATACTTAACCTATAAAAATACTTTTTTCCCTGCAAAAAAGTAAAAAAATTGAATGGCCAGGTACATGATTTTCCCGACCATGTAATGGTCTCAAATTCTATCATTTAAATAATAGAACATGTTTGCGGCATTTAAGAACCATTTAAATGCTTATTGCCACCATACATTTTTCTCCGCTCGAAAACTATTTTTACAAAGACAAAATACATGGTTTTCGCGACAATTACATACTCTATATAAGCATTAAATGGATGAGGCAACCATGTCCAAACATGTTTTTTCTATGCGTGAATGATTGCATTTTCTAAATTTGTATAGCCAAGGTCCAATAACTAACTTATACCCTGTGCCACAGTGGGAATATAAAAATAATAATTATTTAATTTCAAACAATTTTGTGTTAAGGATGAAATTTCAGCCAAGGTACAATAACTTCAATTTAATAATATTTCGTTTCCCTGTAACGAAATTAATTTGTGTGTGTGTGTGTGTCAAGCTCTTATTTCTTGAATGATAATACCAGCTACGTAAAACTTTATCACGATTTAAATAGCACATTGAAAATTATTGTATGCACTAAACCAAACTAACTAACTACACAGCATCACGTCAAAGCCACTTCAGTAGTCTTTGGCCACGGGAAATAAAGAATATAAAAAGAGAAATTCCTTTTTATAACAAATTATACCCAAAGCGGGAATAGTTTAAGAGAATCCTCGGTTGGCTGGTTAGTAGAGATAAAATCTTCTGATCCCTTATTTCTACCATTGTTTGCAGTTCTCCCCCTACCGGCAACATCATATTCTAGAAAATATGCTGAATGGTGTTACCTTAGAAACATTACTGAGCTGGGGCAATAGTTACCACCCAATTTCTAAATATCACGCCATTCATTGCCCAGTGTACTTAGTACGGTTGCTTATTCCAAAAACGAAAAAAAACAAAGACAAAGACAAAGTAGTAACAGTAATAGAAGAACTACCGTTAGCTGAATGGGGAATCAGGAAAAAGTGAATAAAAAATGAAAGCTTTCATTTCCACTGTGTATAAAGAGATAAAAATCTAATTATTTAAATAAATAGAGTGGCATACAGCGGTGAGCAGACAACAGCAGTTACTACTACTGTAACATACCATTAGCAGAACGTAGCAACGTCGTCGTCCCCTCTCCACTCTTGTGATGATTCCAAGGATTATAGCTATGTCTAAATTTAATTTTGAAATGAAGGGAAATCCTTAAAACCGGAATGTAATCAAAAATATTGCTAAATAATATTGAGATTTTTTAATTCAGTTTACAATTGAGCCATTACAGATGAAGAGAAATTTAGGGGAAGATGTATGGTAATCAGTTATCATAAAATCGGATATGATATCAAATATTTACTCGTTTTATAGGGTCAGCAATTATACCTTTGGCAAGTAGGTTAATCACCACGAATTCAGATGTTGAGCCAAATACGTGAGGAAATGCAAATGAAACATAGCCCCTTTGAGCTTGTTGCAATGACAAATTGGAAAATGTAATACAAGTCAGTAGATACAATATGACATTATTAATTAAAGGAGCTACGGTGGTGCAATGGTTAGCATGCCCGCCTTGCATACACAATGTCGTGGGTTCGATTCATGCTACGACCGAACACCAAAAAGTTTTTCTTTGCTGGTGACATTTCTGAGGGTTTCAAAGCTTCTCTAAGTGGTTTCACTGCAATATGGAACACCGTTCCGACTCGGCTATAAAAAGAGGTCCCTTGTCATTGAGCTTAACATGGAATCGGGCAGCACTCAGTGATTAGAGAGAAGTTCACCACTGTGGGATCACAATGGACTGAATAGTCTAAGTGAGCCAGATACATCGGGATCCCACCTAACCTAATATCACTAAGTAATAAATGTATCTACTTCCCAGCAAAAAAAGCGTCGCAAAAAATGTAGTGAAAATGTTCTTTTTGGATTCGGAAGTGGTACAAAATTGGCGCAGAAGCGATGAATTTTACATGGGCATTTCATAGGACGGATGTCTACCATTTTAACAGCCGTTGCACTGGATTTGCATCACTTCTTAAGGCTTGATGCGAATTCAGTGTTTTGGATGTGAATTAAGAAATTCTGTGATATTTTGACAAATAAATAATTTTAAAATTTTTTTATGAATTTTAATGAATTCTTACGCTTGTGTGGATTATTTGGCATAAAATATTTTCAAAAATTCGCAATTTTTCTAGAATGGATTTGACATTTGTTTTCAGAAAAATTTAAATTATTTTTACTACTTTATTAATTCTTAATCTATTTTTAACCTACTTCAAACAAAAAAATTTAAATTTTCCATTAAAAATATGAAAAAAGCGAATTATAAAAAATTGAATTAAAAGAACTTCCTGTGCAGCTTAAATAAAGAACTTCTTTGGGAGGACATTTTTGGAAGTGCTTTTAAAGTTGTGCATTTAGAAGAACTTACAAATTTGTTTGCTGGGTTAAGGTTCTTCCTTAAGCTTTATTTAGGAGGGATCGGATTTTAGATCCATAACACTAGCCATATGTTTACCACACCATAGTTAAGTGCGGTATGGTGCTTGCTTTTTTGCAGAAACTTTAAATCTTAAGGTATGGCCACGCTAATCATGACAAAAATAATTGTTAAACTACAAGGTTGGCCGATAAGTCCCCGGTCTGACAAATAGATGGCGACGCTAGCATTAAATGCATATTATTTTTATATAGTAACAACCTTCAAATGATTCGTGTCAAAATTTGACGTCTGTAAGTCAATTAGTTTGTGAGATAGAGCGTCTTTTGTGAAGCAACTGAAAAAAAAAAAATGGAAAAAAGGAATTTCGTGTTTTGATATAATACTGTTTTCTGAAGAGAAACAAGTATATACGGCCGTAAGTTCTGCCAGGCCGAAGCTTATGTACCCTCCATTGCGTAGAAACTTCTTCTAAACACTGCCATCCACAATCGAATTACTTAAGTTGCGGTAACGCTTGCCGATGGCAAGGTATCTTAAAACCTCCTAACACCATCTTCTAAATTGTATGTAAGTCCATACGTGGTATATATTAAATCAAAAAAAAGATCGATCCAATACGTATATAATTCAGTTTGACAAAGTAGACATAAAATTTTGACAAAATTTTCTACAGAAATAAAATTTTAACAAAATTTTCTATAGAAATAAAATTTTCACAAAATTTTCTATAGAAATAAACTTTTGACAAAATTTTCTATAGAAATAAAATCTTGGTAGATTATTTTTGGCTCAAGTAGCAACCATGATTATGAACCGAATAAAATTTGAACAAAATTTTCTATAGAAATAAAATTTTGACAATGATGAAAATTTTATTATGAACCGAATAAAATTTTAACAAAATTTTCTCTAGAAATAAAATTTTGACACAATTTTCGATAGAATTAAAATTTTGACAAAATTTTCTATAGAAATAAAATTTTGGTAGACTATTTTTGGCTCTAGTGGCAACCATGATTATGAACCGATATGGACCAATTTTTGTGTGATTGGACCAATTTTGGTATGGTTGGGGGCTATATATAATTATGGACCGATATGGACCAATTCTGGCACGCTTGTTAAAGATCATATACTAACACCATGTTCCAAACTACAACCGGATTGGATGAAATTTGCTTCTCTTGGAGACTTCGCTAGCCAAATCGGGGGATCGGTTTATATGGGGGCTATATATAATTATGAACCGAAGTGGACCAATTTTTGCATGGTTGTTAGAGACCATATACCAATATCATGTACCAAATTTCAGATGGATCGGATGATATTTGCTTCTCTTTGAGGCTCCGGAACCCAAATCTGGGGATCGGTTTATATGGGCGCTATATATAATTATGGACCGATGTGGACCAATTTTTGCACGGTTGTTAGAGACCATATACCAACACCAGTACCAATTTTCAGCCGGATCGGATGAAATTTGCTTTTCTTTGAGGCTTCGCAAGCCAAATCTGGAGATCGGTTTATATGGGGTCTATATCTAATTATGGACCGATGTGGACCAATTTTTACATGGCTGTTATATACCATATACCAACATCATGTACCGAATTTCAGCCGGATCGGATGAAATTTGCTTCTCTTTTAGGCTCCGCAAGCCAAATCTGGGGATCGGTTTATATGGGGGCTATATATAATTATGGACCGATGTGGACCAATTTTTGCACGGTTGTTAGAGACCATATACCAACACCAGTACCAAATTTCAGCTGGATCGGATGAAATTTGCTTTTCTTTGAGGCTTCGCAAGCCAAATCTGGAGATCGGTTTATATGGGGTCTATATATAATTATGGACCGATGTGGACCAATTTTTACATGGCTGTTATATACCATATACCAACATCATGTACCGAATTTCAGCCGGATCGGATGAAATTTGCTTCTCTTTTAGGCTCCGCAAGCCAAATCTGGGGATCGGTTTATATGGGGGCTATATATAATTATGGACCGATGTGGACCAATTTTTGCATGGTTGGTAGAGACCATATACCAACACCATGTACCAAATTTCAGCCGGATCGGATGAAATATGCTTCTGTTAGAGGCTCCACAAGCCAAATCTGAGGGTCCCTTTATATGGGGGCTATACGTAAAAGTGGACCGATATGGCCCATTTTCAATACCATCCGACCTACATCGATAACAAGTACTTGTGCCAAGTTTCAAGTCGATAGCTTGTTTCGTTCGGAAGTTAGCGTGATTTCAACAGACGGACGGACGGACATGCTTAGATCGACTCAGAATTTCACCACGACCCAGAATATATATACTTTATGGGGTCTTAGAGCAATATTTCGATGTGTTACAAACGGAATGACAAAGTTAATATACCCCCATCCTATGATGGAGGGTATAAAAATACGGTGGAAGCAAAACGGTGGAAACAAAAATTTGATAATGAGTTTTCGGACTCTGCCCCAGGGAAATCAACAATAATTGATTGGTAAGCAAAATTCAAGCGTGGTGAAATGAACGCAGTGGACACCCGAAAGAGGTGGTTACCGACGAAAACATCAAAAAAATCTACAAAATGATTTTGAGTGACCGTAAAATGAAGTTGATCGAGATAGGAGAGGCCTTAAAGATATCAAAGGAACGTGTTGGTCATATCATTCTTCAATATTTGGATATACGGAAGCTCTGTGCAAAATGGGTGCCGCGCGAGCTCACATTTGACCAAAAACAACAACGTGTTGATGATGATTCTGAGCGGTGTTTGGAGATGTTAACTCGTAATACACCCGAGTTTTTCCGTCGATATGTGACAATGGATGAAACATGGCTCCATCACTACACTCCTGAGTCCAATCGACAGTCGGCTGAGTGGACAGCGACCGGTGAACCGTCTCCGAAGCGTGGAAAGACTCAAAAGTCCGCTGGAAAAGTAATGGCCTCTGTTTTTTGGGATGCGCATGGAATAATTTTTATCGATTATCTTGAGAAGGGAAAACCCAGTGACTATTATATGGCGTTATTGGAGCGTTTGAAGGTCGAAATCGCGGCAAAATGGCCCCATATGAAAAAGAAAAATGTGTTGTTCCACCAAGACAACGCACCGTGCCACAAGTCATTGATAATGATGGCAAAAATTCATGAATTGGGCTTCGAATTGCTTCCCCACACACCGTATTCTACAGATCTGGCCCCAGCGCCTTTTTCTTGTTCTCATCAAAAGGATGCTCGCAGGGAAAAACTTTGGCTGCAATGACGAGGTAATCGCCGAAACTGAGGCCTATTTTGAGGCAAAACCGAAGGAGTTATACCAAAATGGTATCAAAAAATTGGAAGGTCGTAATAATCGTTGTATCGCTCTTGAAGGGAAATATGTAGAATAATTAAAACGAATTTTGACAAAAAAAAAATGTATTTTTCTTTGTTAGGCGGTGGACTTATCAGCCAACCTATTATTTAATGAAGGCCGCCTAAAGGCGGGGTTGGACATTCAACTTTCATTGTTGAAGGTTGTGGCCTTATTACAACAGACAGACATCGAAAGATTGTCTTAGAATTTCTCCCTAATCAAATATGTATTGCCGAAACTCAGTATACGATTATTATATCCCCATCACTATGGTATGGTGATGGGTAAAAAGTGACGTGGCATTAATATGTGGAATAGTGTTGGACAGAGGATAAAGAAAGTTTCTGAAAATATTTCTCTCTCAAGCTTTGTAAACTTAATGTGGTTGCAGGTATATGAGTGTACATTATTTTTACCATTAAAACGTTAACCCAACCCAATTAAAACTTCAATTGAAATCGACTGAAACTAAAGAGTAAATTTTGTATTCTTTGCAATATCTACAAATGATAAAATTCAAAAGAAGAATAATTTTATAGTGACCCAGATTTTATTCAACAATTTTGTGCAATCTTCCAGTTTCCAATTGCAAGACCTTTCATAGTACTCCTTATCCCATATCTTCGTCAATTGAAATTGACAATTTTTCCCTTGTGACACTTTTACTATGGCTGGTGCTGGCAGTGTTGCACTTACCAATCACCATGTCAATGGAAGTTATTTTCTGTCTTTAACATACGACCGAGATAAAATGCTTGGTTGGTCTCTTTAACTCGTCTTCATGATGGTGCCACCTCCAATACTAACATGGACCCAAGGACTAAAGGGAAAACGAGGACATTGCTATATGACCTATTCACACAAAATGCCAATACCTAAAGGTGCAAAAAGAGTCAAGTTACCGGAATAAAGGGTGTTGGGTGTTATACACATCAAAATACTAGCTTGGTGCGATGGTGTTATCGTTTGACACATGTAGTAGTACGGGTTAAGTGTAGAATGCAAATTCTACTACACTTTGAAAAAATTATTGGTAATATGTATAAATTTTCAGCGAACATTGTCAAGTTAACAATAATATGAAAGAATCGGTGTCAATTTCTATGATAAATCCTCACAATGTCTATATGGAAATTCACCTTCAAATTATGAAATGTCCAATTTTTAGAACCCGAATGACCAATTGTCGATGCTTTCAATTAATTTAGATTTTTGATAACTTACATTTGGGTATTTTTTATTGTTTGTTATTTGTGCTTACCTGCAAAGAAAAACAAATAAATATTATTATATATTATAATATTTAGTAAAAGAAACTATAGGTTACACTGTAAATATTTCAGCTAAATAAATAAAACGAAGTGTCCACCTTTCAGTTGGAAGTCTAATTTAATTTTATTCTTAATGAGGATTACTCTCACTTTTAATTATTTCGAGCGGACTACATCTGCGGAACGCATCAAAAATTAAGTGGGGTACGCAGATGTACGAACGTTCAGAAGTGTGAAAAAAAGACTATTTAACAGGTTGGCTGATAAGTCCCCGGTCTAACACAGAAAACAAAATTTGTCAAAATTCGTTTATATTATTCAACATAGTTCCCTTCATGAGCGATACAACGATTATAACGACCTTCCAATTTTTTGATACCATTTTGGTAGTACTCCTTCGGTTTTGCCTCGGCGATCACCTCTTCATTGCAGCCAAATTTTTTCCCTGCGAGCATCCTTTTGAGGTCTGAGAACAAGAAAAAGTCGATGGGGGCCAGATCTGGAGAATACAGTGGGTGGGGAAGCAATTCGAAGCCCAATTCATGAATTTTTGCCATCGTTCTCAATGACTTGTGGCACGGTGCGTTGTCTTGGTGGAACAACACTTTTTTATACCCACCACCATAGAATGGTGACGGGGTATAATAAGTTTGTCATTCCGTTTGTAACGCATCGAAATATCGATTTCCGACTATATAAAGTATATATATTCTTGATCAGGGAGAAATTCTAAGACGATATAAGCATGTCCGTCTGTCCGTCTGTCTGTATGTCTGTCTGTCTGTCTGGCTGTCTGTTGTAATCACGCTACAGCATTCAATAATGGAGCTATCGTCCTGAAATTTGGCACAGAATCGTCTTTTGTCTGCGCGCAGGTCAAGTTCGAAGATGGGCTATATCGGGCCATGTTTTGGTATAGCCCCCATATAAACCGACCTCCCGATTTGGGGTCTTTCGCTTATAGAAACCGTAGTTTTCATCCAATTTGCCTGAAATTTGAAATCTAGAGGTATTTTATGACCATAAAGAGGTGTGCCAAAAATGGTGAGTATCGGTCCATGTTTTGGTATAGCCCCCATATAGACCGATCTCCCGATTTTACTTCTTGGGCTTATCGAAACCGCAGTTTTTATTCAATTTACTTGAAATTGGAAATCTAGAGGTATTGTAGGACCATAAATATGTGTGCCAAAAATTGTGAGTATCGGTCCATGTTTTGGTATGGTCCCCATATAAAACGACCTCCCGATTTGGGGTCTTGGGCTTATAGAAATCGTAGTTTTTATCCAATTTGTCTGAAATTGGAAATCTAGAGGTATTGTAGGACCACAAATACGTGTGCCAAAAATTGTGAGTATCGGTCCATAGTTTGGTATAGCCCCCATATAGACCGATCTCCCGATTTTACTTCTTGGGCTTATAGAAACCACAGTTTTTATTCAATTTACCTGAAATTGGAAATCTAGAGGTATTGTAAGACCACAAATACGTGTGCCAAAAATTGTGAGTATCGGCCCATGTTTTGGTATGGTCCCCATATAAAACGACCTCCCGATTTGGGGTCTTGGGCTTATAGAAATCGTAGTTTTTATCCAATTTGTCCAAAATTAGAAATCTAGAGGTATTTTAGGACCATAAAGAGGTGTGGCGAAAATGGTGAGTATCGGTCCATATTTTGGTATAGCCCCCATATAGACCGATTTCCCGATTTTACTTCTTGGGCTTCGAGAATACGTAGTTTATATACAATTTGCCTGAAATTGGAAATTTATAGGTATTTTAGGACTATAAAGAGGTGTGCCACAAATGGTGAGTATCGGTCCATGTTTTGGTATAACCCCCATATAGACCTATATCCCGATTTTACTTCTTGGGCTTCTAGAATCTGAAGTTTTTATCCAATTTGCCTGAAATTGGAAATCTAGAGGTATTTTCGGGCCATAAAGAAATGTGCCGAAAACGGTGAGTATCGGTCCATATTTTAGTATAGCCCCCATAAGAAAGATCTCCCGATTTAACTCCTTGGGTTTGTAGAAACCGTAGTTTTTATCCGATTTGCCTGAAATTGTAAATATTCTGGTATTTTAGACTCACAAAAACGTGTATCGGATTAAGTTTCTATCGGTCCATTTGGTAATGCCTCCATATAGACCGACTTCACTTCTTGAGGATGTAGAAGGCGCACTGATCATGAAAATTGCTTGAAACTCAATGTAAAATTTCCAGATTTTACTTCTACAGATTTGAGATTTCAAATCAAGACGTTATTTTATAATTTTGTTGCACACTTACAAGAGATGTTAATGATTCCTCTAAAACTCAAACAAAAATGGTTCTTATAAATCCAGAATCTGATATAGTCCTCATAGGTGAAATCTTTAAATTTATCTTCGGGAAGTGTCCCCAGGTCCTCAAGCCCTCCTGAAATTTCAAAGAAAACCCTAATATTTGGTTCAAGGTTCGGCCCGGCCGAACTTACTGCTGTATATACTTGTTCTTCTTCATATGGGGCCGTTTTGCCGCGATTTCGAACGCTCCAATAACACCATATAATAGTCACTGTTGATGGTTTTACCTTTCTCAAGATAATCGATAAAAATTATTCCATGCGCATCTCAAAAAACAGAGGCCATTACTTTGCCAGCGGACTTTTGAGTATTTCCACGCTTCGGAGACGGTTCACAGGTCGCTGTCCACTCAGCCGACTGTCGATTGAACTCAGGAGTGTAATGATGGAGCCATTTGTCATCCATTGTCACATATCGACGTAAAAACTCGGGTGTATTACGAGCTAAAAGCTGCAAACACCACTCAGAATCATCAACACGTTGTTGTTTTTGGTCAAATGTGAGCTCGCACGGCACCCATTTTGCACAGAGCTTCCGCATATACAAATATTGATGAATGATATGACCAACACGTTCCTTTGATATCTCTAAGGCCTCTGCTATCTCGATCAACTTCATTTTACGGTCATTTAAAATCATTTTGTGGATTTTTTGATGTTTTCGTCGGTAACCAGCGCTTTGGGGCGTCCACTGCGTTCACCGTCCTCCGTGCTCATTACACCACGCTTGAATTTTGCATACCAATCAATTATTGTTGATTTCCCTGGGCCAGAGTCCGGAAACTCATTATCAAGCCAAGTTTTTGCTTCCACCGTATTTTTCCCCTTCAGAAAACAGTATTTTATTAAAACATGAAATTCCTTTTTTTTCACAATAACAAAAGTTGCTCTATCTCACAAACTAATTGACTTACAGACGTCAAATTTTGACACGAATCATTTGAAGGTTGGTACTAAAATAATATGCATTTAATACTAGCGACGCCATCTATGTGTCAGACCGGGGACTTATCAGCCAACCTGTTAGGAAGGTAGATATACCTGATCGTAGGTAGGCATCACCAATTTGGTATAACTAAGCAAGGAATCATATCACGCTCTTGCTTCGCCGCTCTAGCTCGGGGCAAAATCCCTGTCGATATGGGTATAAAAATTTGAAATTCGAAGAAGAAGTCGCCCCTCAAGGTCGAGTATGTAATCATCAATCCTAACCTCAAGTCCTTGATATCTCTACCAGACGTGACTAAGAAGCAGTCATCCATATTGGTTATCAGGTGGACATACGGTGGTGGTAAATGAGCCATTGTTCAGAAGTGAGAGGTAACAGTTTAGGAAGATAGAGTTACCTAATCGTAGCTGATACCGCACCAATCTCGTCAACTGTCGCTGATAGTTGGCAGTAGTTCCCCTGGGGTTTTGAACGTGGGAATTAACTAGCCACGCATTTGGATATCGAGCTCTTGCTTCACCTCAATAGCCTGGGAGAGATATGGTCGTTGTCGACGTTCTGTCGATAAAGAAGTCCCCCAGGGAGATTAGGAAATCACCAATTTTCACCTTAAGCTTCTTCACATCATTACGAAACGTGACTATGGAATAATCGTTCGCATTGGTTATCAGGTTCACATCTGGTGGTGGTAACAGAGCCCTTGCCTCGTACAAGTGATTGAGAGGAAAAGTAAAAATACACGATTTGGTCTCTCTAAGCTCCCGCGATTTATCTTTAATGACGGATGACAGTCATTCCCCTTGGGGGTTTGAACGGGGGGATGATCTACCAACAAATGTCTATATCGAGCTTTTGCTTCACCACTTTAGTCCGCGGCGGGAAAATGGTCGCATGCCAACAAATAAGTCCTCTAGAGAGGAGAGATAATCACCAATTTTCCATGGAGCAATCGTCCGCATATAAATATCTGGTGGTTGGAAAATGGACGCTGTACTTTTTTGTAGTAGTTTCTGCTTCGTGTCGGCAAAACAGTCAAAGCCCCCAAGAGCGGGTATGTAATCATTATTCTTCATCTCAAGATTCTTCAGCCCTCTACGAGACGTGACTATGGAATAATCTTCCGCATAGGTTATCAGGTGGACATCTGGTTAAAGAAGCCTTTATCTTATAAATATTAAAAAGAAGGGGAGGCAGAGCGTTTTATTTGTTCCTCAAGCCACGAAAGAAACACTTGGTTTATTTTCTTCAGCCAGGTGTTGCTCGAAAAATTGTCTGCAGAAGATATACGGATACGGGTATCATCCTTTAGAGTTTTCCTTCTAAACGACATGGAGCTATTGTCTTTTGATTTGAGAAATTCCAAATTACATAAATCCGAGACTGATATTTTCCTAATGGACGTGCCACTTTTCCTCCTAATATATGGCTCTTGATTTTCTTGACGAGGATCTGTCTGCACGATTTGGAGTCTGAGTTTGCTCGAGTTCGAGTTCAGACTACCTCCCCCCAAAACGAAAGGTAAATGTTGCATTTTGATTTTTAGAAATTCCGAATTGACTATGGTCGCATGAATCCAAAATTCATGTTATCTAGATGGTTGTGTCACCTTTCTCGCTTATATCCAGTCGAAAGATGATTTCCTCGAAGAGAATAAAGATATTCGGATCTGCTTGCAGGATTTGCAGTTTGATGTTTTTCGAAAAATTGTCTGCAGATGTAGTGACTGTTTCTTCACAGTTTGCTTCTCAAACGAAATGGAAACGTGGTCTTTCTAGCTTATATGCAGGTGAAAGTCGATTTACTTGACTAGACAAAGAGTCTGTCTACACGATTTACTAGGGTATGCTCAACAAGGTATTGGACGTACGGGTATCATCTTTCAGACTCTGTCTGCGAAATGAAATGGAGACATTATATGCCGTTTGAATCCGAAATACTGGTTCCACTTTTCTCGCTTAGATGCAGCTAAAAGTTGATTTCCTTGACGATTCTAAGGATCGATTCGGCTTTCTTTCCAGATCTAGAAGATAGATTTTGGAAAACCGATTGTCTGGGAAAATATATCCTGAAGAGGAAGATATAAGCCAAGTATCTTAACTGATTTTGCAACTCATGGTTATGCAGGCATGATGTGTTCTTTGCATTAATGCGGTGAGGGCTGACATTCGGCGATATTGGGGGTTTATGACATGCGACGTTCCTTCATCATGTTTAAAGAGGTTGAATGCTTACTTGCTTGCCCTAAGTGAAATCTTTGCAAAGAGTCAACTGCTTTCTACTAACCTGACTGCTCTGAAAGGTTTTCTTAGAAAGATACTTTATTGTCGAGCTGATTTATTGCTTTGTTTCAATATGATCTTCAGCTGTCTATATCACACCTATATCTCTATTGATCTTTTAGTTTAATTTGCCTGAACGCCTCATATATGCAGATGTCCTTCTAGATCTTTTCCAACTCATCTCCCTCACCGTTCTTTTTCTACGTGTACATCAACCATCATAGGATGAGTATATGAATGAAAAATGCATTTACGCTACGATGCATATCAGATCCTTGTACAAACATTCATATATACGGCCATTGGAAGGTACGTGTGTGTAAATTTTCAATCGTGAATTGTAACGACCGATAAGTAGTAGAAAGAAAAGTGAGAACAAGGATAAACTTTGCATGTGACATTGAAACACTTGTATGTTCATGGACAAAGAACTGGATGATTGGTTGGTTGGCTAGATGCTTCATTCGGGGTTTCTTTTTTGTTCTTCCTCTAAGTTCACTTCATAAGAATGTGACAAAAAATGTATGAAGTTCGTTAAATAATTGCTGACCCACAACACAACCCTTGAGAGAAACGAAAGAACATAATGGAATTTGGTAAACGAAACACTTGTGATGCAGAATATACAAAAAGAGGGTCAAATGACCATAACATTATGAACTCAAATGCATCTGCAGCAAATACCCAATTACATGAACTTTATTATAGACTACGTGAAAATTTATGGCAACAAAAGAATGAAGGAGGAAACTTAAACAAAAGGATTAAGAGTGTTTGAGCTATTTTGTGAATTTAGTATAAGATAGATTGAAAATTGGGGCCATAAATATTATAGGGAATTTAGCGAGCTTTGTCTCTAACTGAAATCCCTGACATAGCTAGGCCAACGGTATGTATATAAAACTGGACCGATCTGAATGACATTTGGCATAATTTAAAAGTCCATAGAAATGCTTTTCAAACTAAGAGATTATGTTTATTTCAGGATTTGTGTTGTATTTTGCGACGGTTGCTACTCCCAGACATATATTCCTTCATCTGTATTTCCACTAGGTAGTGTTTACGGGAGCCACCTTGGTGCAATGGTTAGCATGCCCGCCTTTCATACTAAGGATCATGGTTTCATTCCCAGTTTCGACCGAACACCAAAGAGTTTTTCGCCAAAAAGTTTTTCCTCTCAGATATTTTGTTTCTCTAAGCTTCTCTACGTGGTTTCAACGTAATGTAAACGACTTTCGGAGTCGGATATAAAAGGTAGATCCCTCATTGAGCTAAATGTGGAATCAGGCAGCACTCAGTGATGAGAGTGAAGTTCACCACTGTGGTATCACAATGAACTGAATAGTCAAAGTTGTCACTAAGCTAATTTGCCAAACCTTCATTTCTAAACCGCTCGTCTGACAGCTAAGAAGCTCATTCCAATGACATTTTATTTTATTCTTTACAAGCTTACAAAAGCATCTTGATCTATTGCATTCAGAAATAAAGTTATTCGTGGTGGCATTCAAGCTTGGTAGTATGATTGCTTTATATTTGAGTGGAAAACCACAAGGGGATATCGTTAGAACCCATCAGCATTTAAATAAATCTTTTGTTTCTCGTACCATTGCACTTTACGGTAATACTGGCAAGTATTGCATCGCTTCAAAAAAGAGGACATAAAAAAGGTAGCAAAGTCCGCAATGTTGCTAAACTGAAGGCCGAATTTTATCGAACTCCACGCAGCAGTGTTAGAAAACTTGATCGTGAGCTGAACATATTGCGTACCGTACAGATTCAACCTATATTGAAAAATGAGGTTTGAATAAAGCTTTTGAAGTTCCAAAAAGGGCAAGAGCTCATCGATTCATCGATAGAGGCAAGGAGTTGCTCCGCTTTCACGAAAGTGACCAGTTACAGAATTTCGTTTTCTTTGATTAGAGGTTAACTGAGTTCGAGTTCAAATAGCTACCAGAACTCAAGCACCACCGACGATAGTTATAAGGGATGCCGTAACGGCCGATGGTCGCTCTGCTCTCGTATCCATCGACCGTGGGGTAAAATAAATGCCGAATATTATTGGGTTAGGTTAAGGTTAGGTTAAAGTGGCAGCCCGATTAAGATTCAGGCTCAATTAGATTATTCAGTCCATTGTGATACCACATTATTATATTATTGGGAAAATGTCAATAAGAATGTATTGAAGTCCTGATATTTCAGCAGCAGATATTTCAGCCGCAGACTATTGACATTCCATAGACAACATCGCACTCAGCATGTGTCAATCAAGAATGGCTTAAAAAGTAGGTTCCTCATTTTTCATATGTGCCTAGAGCATTTAAGAGGGTAAGGTTGACACGACAAAATACTAAAGAGCAGAGATGGTCTGTATCAAACTTTTTTAGGTTTGCGACTGTCGCAAAGTTGTAAACGTCGTAAACGTCACATACGCGTCGTAAATGTAGAAAAAGTAACAAAAGTCGCAAACTCAAAATACTTTAGTCGCGTCAGCTAGGCAGCGAATTCGATGATAGCCAAGACGATGGTATGTGCGAAGAAGTTGCAATTCTTAGGAATGTTCACAATTCACGTCGTAAACGTCACATACGCGTCGTAAATGTAGAAAAAGTAACAAAAGTCGCAAACTCAAAATACTTTAGTCGCGTCAGCTAGGCAGCGAATTCGATGATAGCCAAGACGATGGTATGTGCGAAGAAGTTGCAATTCTTTGGAATGTTCACAATTTTCGGTTTTAGTCCCCACATTTTCCCTATTGCCTTTTGCACGAGTACAGGGTAACCGTGGATTTTCTCGTCCATTCTTAGCTTTAAGTTAGTCTCCTGTCTAATATAACCCCAAGGTATTTTGCACACTCACCAACGGGAATTTCGATACCACCTAAGAAAATAGGTTTGACCATGGGAAAACTTTTACAAATTTCTGTAGAAACTCACAGCGAATGCTGTCAAACTAAATTAAAAAATGTTCAGGATTTCTTCTATTCAAAATTTGGTTTTCTACAGTAGGTTTACGACTTTTGCGACATACGTATTATACCGTCGCAAATGTATGTCGCAAAAGTCACAGTTTGTGACAGGCCAACCCTGCTAAAGAGACGATCATCTTAAGACGGCACTTCGCTGACAATGAGCCATAATACCGCAATGACACTTTCATGCAGCATATAATAGCTTTCTCCGTCGTATTAAGGTAATAATTTGTGCTAAAAGTTGCTAATTCAAACAAATCTAAACAGATTACAAAATAAAATTAAAAAAGTTAAAACATCCCGGCAAAAGCTTTCACTACCCGGTAATCTTGTAGGTAATCCCATATATAAAAAAAAAACAAGTATATACGGTCGTAAGTTCGGCCAGGCCGAAACTTATGTACCCTCTATCATGGATTGCGTAGAAACTTCTTCTAAACACTGCCATCCAGAATCGAATTACTTAAGTTGCGGTAACGCTTGCCGATGGCAAGGTATCTTAAAACCTCCTAACACCATCTTCTAAATTGTGTGTAAGTCCATACGTGGTATATATTAAATCAAAAAAGATCGATTCAATACGTATATAATTCAGTTTGACAAAGTAGACATAAAATTTTGACAAAATTTTCTACAGAAATAAAATTTTAACAAAATTTTCTATAGAAATGAAAATTTTGACAAAATATTCTATAGAAAGAAAATTTTGACAAAGATTTCTACAGAAATAAAATTTTAACAAAATTTTCTATAGAAATAAACTTTTGATAAAATTTAATATAGAAATAAAATCTTGGTAGATTATTTGTGGTTCGAGTGGCAACCATGATTATGAACCGAATAAAATTTGAACAAAATTTTCTATAGAAATAAAATTTTGACAAAATTTTCTATAGAAATAAAATTTTGACAAAATTTTCTATAGAAATAAAATTTTGACAAAATTTTCTATAGAAATAAAATTTTGACAAAATTTTTTATAGAAATAAAATTTTGAGAATGATGAAAATTTTATTATGAACCGAATAAAATTTTAACAAAATTTTCTCTAGAAATAAAATTTTGACAAAATTTTCTATAGAAATAAAATTTTGACAAAATTTTCGATAGAAATAAAATTTTGACAAAATTTTCTATAGAAATAAAATTTTGGTAGATTATTTTTGGCCATGATTATGAACCCATATGCACCAATTTTTGTGTGATTGGACCAATTTTGGTATGGTTGTTAGCGACCATATACTAACACCACGTTCCTAATTAGAACCGGATCGGATGAATTTTGCTCCTCCATACATAATTATGGACCGATATGGACCAATTCTGGCACGGTTGTTAAAGATCATATAGTAACACCATGTTCCAAATTTCAGCCGGATCGGATGAAATATGCTTCTCTTAGAGGCTCCACAAGCCAAATCTGGGGATCGGTTTTTTATGGGGGCTACATATAATTAAGGACCGATATGGACCAATTTTTGCATGGTTATTAGAGACCATATACCAACATCATGTACCATATTTCAGCCGGATCGGATGAAATTTTCTTCCCTTTGAGGCTCCGCAAGCCAAATCTGGGGATCGGTTTATATGGGGGTTATATATAATTATGGACCGATGTGGACCAATTTTTGCATGATTGTTAGAGACCATATACCAAAACCATGTACCAAATTTCAGGCGGATCGGATGAAATATGCTTCTCTTAGAGGCTCCACAAGGCAAATCTGGGGGTCCGTTTATATGGGGGCTATACGTAAAAGTGAACCGATATGGCCGATTTGCAATACCATCCGACCTACATCCATAACAACTACTTGTGCCAAGTTTAAAGTCAATAACTTGTTTCGTTCGGAAGTTAGCGTGATTTCAACAGATGGACGGACATACTTAGATCGACTCAGAATTTCACCACGACCCGGAATATATATACTTTATGGGATCTTAGAGCAATATTTCGATGTGTTACAAACGGAAAGACAAAGGTGGAGGGTATAATAATTCACCACAAGCACACCTCCTGTCATAAATTAGGTAGTGTATTAAAAGCATACGATCACTTTTTTATACCAAACGTCCCGACGGAAATTATTGTTTCTTTGAACACGTAGACGAGAAGCTTTAGATTCCTTTAAAGGTTAGGTTAGATATAGTGATTATCTCAATGACAAGGGACCTCCATATTGCGAAAAAAAATCACAACGTTAGGTACAAATCTATAAGGCGCCTGACTATGCATTCTGTTCGGGTTTATGAAATTTTCCATAGTCTTTAGCAGGGCTGTGGAGTCGAGCCAATTTTGCTCGACTCCGACTCCAACATTTTTCATCAGCTCGACTCCGACGGACATACTTAGATCGACTCAGAATTTCACCACGACCCGGAATATATATACTTTATGGGATCTTAGAGCAATATTTCGATGTGTTACAAACGGAAAGACAAAGGTGGAGGGTATAATAATTCACCACAAGCACACCTCCTGTCATAAATTAGGTAGTGTATTAAAAGCATACGATCACTTTTTTATACCAAACGTCCCGACGGAAATTATTGTTTCTTTGAACACGTAGACGAGAAGCTTTAGATTCCTTTAAAGGTTAGGTTAGATATAGTGATTATCTCAATGACAAGGGACCTCCATATTGCGAAAAAAAATCACAACGTTAGGTACAAATCTATAAGGCGCCTGACTATGCATTCTGTTCGGGTTTATGAAATTTTCCATAGTCTTTAGCAGGGCTGTGGAGTCGAGCCAATTTTGCTCGACTCCGACTCCAACATTTTTCATCAGCTCGACTCCGACTCCGACTCCGGAGTCGACTCCGGGTAATATAACTAAATCTCATTTTAATACCACTAATTTGTAGTTCTATTGTGGGGGTACTGTAAGTAGATCGATATAAAGTATCATATTTAGTTATGTGTGCAAAAAAAAGGTCTTAATTTCACATTAGATGCCAATTGAACTCTATATTTCAAATTTAGGGCAATGTTTAATAAATAAAATAATGATATAAATACCCATCATAATATGAGAAGATACCAACAGTATATGTATTTGTGGACCAAAATTATTGATACTATCTCAAATCCTTTAAATTTGTTGCGAGCTATATAAAGGTTTATATTCCCATATGCATGAATTTGAATCTGAATCGATTTAGACAAAATTGTATATACTTCTACAAAATCTATGTACTTAAAATTTAAATCTAACGTTATGGGACGTAACACAATTTTAACAAAAACTAAAAATGTAAGGAAAGTCTAAAGTCGGGCGGGCCAACTATAATATACTCTGCCCAACTTTGTATTTAGATCTACATTTTGATAAAATCTCAAATCAGACTTCTACAAAACTCGGGCAATATTTGGGAAATATTTATAATTGTTTAGACAATTTCGCAAAAATGCATTTATGATTCATTCATTGAAAAATTTTAAAATTTGAGTCATTTCTACAAGTTTTCGACTTAGCAATGAGTATCAGTGAGCATACAATTTTGGAAAAATTTTTGTCTAGTAAATAAAATTTTGACTAAATTTTCTACAGAAACAAAATTTTGACTAAATTTTCCATAGAAATAAAATTTTGGTAAAATTTTCTATAGAAATCAAATTTTGACCAAATATATAGAAATAAAATTTTGAATAACATTTTTATAGAAATAAAATTTGGCAACATTTTTTATAGAAATAAAAGTTTGAAAAAATTATCAATAGAAATACAATTTAAAAAAAATTGTGTAGCGAACAAAATTTTGCAAAATTTTCTATAGAAATAAAATTTTGCAAAATATTCTATAGAAACAAAATTTTGACTAAATTTTATATAGAAACAAGTGAGGAAAGTCTAAAGTCGGGCGGGGCCGACTATCTTATACCCTGCACCACTTTGTAGATCTAAATTTTCGATACCATATCACATCCGTCAAATGTGTTGGGGGCTATATATTGTCCCAAATACATACATTTAAATATCACTCGATCTGGACAGAATTTGATAGACTTCTAAAAAATCTGTAGACTCAAAATTTAAGTCGGCAAATGCACTAGGGTGGAACACAATGTTAGTAAAAAATAATATGGGAAACATTTAAATCTGAAGCAATTTTAAGAAAACTTCGCAAAAGTTTATTTATGATATATCACTCGATATATATGTATTAGAAGTTTAGGAAAATTAGAGTCATTTTTACAACTTCTCGACTAAGCAGTGGCGCTTTTACAAGGAAAATGTATTTTGAACATTTTTGTCGAAATCAGAAAAACATATATATGGGAGCTATATCTAAATCTGAACCGACTTCAATCAAATTTGGTACACATGACTATATTACTAATTGTACTCCTAGTGCAAAATTTCAACCAAATTGGGCCAAAACTCTGGCTTCTAGGACCATATTAGTCCATATCGGGCGAAAGATATATATGGCAGCTATATCTAAATCTGAATCGATTTCAATCAAATTTTGCACACTTAAATATACGACTAAGTGTTATGTTTGTACAAAATTTCAAACAAATCGGTATAAAACTCTGGCTGCTGGGTCCATATTAGTGCATATCGGGCGAAAGATATATATGGGAGCTATATCAAAATCTGAACCGATTTCTTCCAAAATCAATAGGGTTCTATTCTGACCAAATTAGAAACATGTGCCAAATTTGAAGGCGATTGGACTTAAATTGCGACCTAGACTTTGATCACAAAAATGTGTTCACAGACAGACGGACGGACGGACAGACGGACAGACGGACATGGTTATATCGACTCAGGGACCCACCCTGAGCATTATTGCCAAAGACACCATGTGTCTATCTCGTCTCCTTCTGGGTGTTACAAACATATGCACTAACTTATAATACCCTGTTCCACAGTGTGGCGCAGGGTATAACAAATATTTCTATAGTAATACAATTCTGAATACATTTTTTATAGCAGTGAGTATCAGTAAGAAAAAAATTGAGAAAATTTGAAAAGAAAAAAATTTTTCTTATAGAAATAAAATTTTGAAAAAAGTATCAATAAAAGTACAATTTTAGAAAAATTTTTGTGTAGTAAATAAAATTCTGCAAAATATTCTACAGAAAAAAAATTTTGACTAAATTTTCTATAGTAATACAATTTTGACCAAATTTTCTAATAAAAAAATCTATTACTATAAAATTTTGGCAAAATTTTCTATAGAAATAAAATTTTGCAAAATATTCTATAGAAACAAAATTTTGACTCAATTTTCTATAGAAATACAATTTTGACAAAATTTTCTATAGAAAAAAATATTTCTATAGTAATAAAATTTTGACAAAATGTGCTATAGAAATAAAATTTTGACAGCATTTTCTATAAAAAACAACTTTGAAAAAATTTTCTGTCAATATTCCACATACGTATATGGCCTTAAAATAAAATTAAAAAAAAAACAAGTATATACGGCCGTAAGTTCGGCCAGGCCGAATCTTATGTACCCTCCACCATGGATTGCGTAGGAACTTCTACTAAAGGCTGTCATCCACAATCGAATTACTTGGGTTGCGATAACACTTGCCGATGGCAAGGTATCGTAAAACTTTTTAACACTGTCTTCTAAATTGTAAGTTAGCCCATACGGGGTATATATTAAACAAAAAAGGCCGATTAAATACGTATATAATCTAGTTTGACAAAATTTTCTATAGAAATAAAATTTTGACAAAATTTTCTATAGAAATGAAACTTTGACAAAATTTTCTATAGAAATAAAATTTTGACAAAATTTTCTATAGAAATAAAAATTTGACAAAATTTTCTATAGAAATAAAAACTTGACAAAATTTTCTATAGAAATAAAATGTTGACAAAATTTTCTATGGAAGTAAAATGTTGACAAAATTTTCTATAGCAATACAATTTTGACAAAAATTTCTATAGAAATAAAATGTTGACAAAATTTTCTACAGAAATAAATTTTTTACAAAATTTTTTATAGAAATAAAATTTTGACAAACATTTCTATAGAAATAAACTTTTGATAAAACTTTCTATAGAAATGAAATTTTAACAAAACTTTCTATAGTACTAAAATTTGACAAAATTTTCTATGGAAATAAATTTTTGGTAGATTACAAAATTTTCTGTAGAAATAAAATTTTGACAAATTTTTCTATGGAAATAAAATTTTGACAAACATTTGTATAGAAATAAACTTTTGACAAAACTTTCTATAGAAATGAAATTTTGACAAAACTTTCTATAGTAATAAAATTTGACAAAATTTTCTATGGAAATAAAGTTTTGGTAGATTGTTTTTGGCGATATGGACCAATTTTTGTGTAATAAGTCATCGGCTATATATAACTAAAGACCGATATGGACCAATTTTTACATGGCTGTTAGAGGCCATATATTGACAAAATGTACCAAATTTCAACCGTATCGGATGACTTTTGCTCCTCCAAGAGGTTCCGGACGTCAAATCTGGGGACGGTTTATATGGGAACTATATATAATTATGAACCGATATGAACCAATTTTTGCATGGTTGTTAGAGACCATATACTAACACCATGTACCAAATTTCAACTGGATCGGATGAATTTTGCTCTTCCAAGAGGCTCCGGAGGTCAAATCTGGGGATCGGTTTATATGGGGGCTATATATAATTATGGACCGATATGGACCAATTTTTGCATGGTTATTAGAGGCCGTAAACTAACATCAGGTACCAAATTTCAACCGGATCGGATGAATTTTGCCCCTCCAAGAGGCTCCGGAGGTCAAATCTGGGGATCGGTTTATATGGGGGCTATATATAATTATGGACCGATATGGACCAATTTTTGCATGGATGTTAAACACTGTATACTAAGACCACGTACTAAATTTCAACCGGATCGGATGAATTTTGCTCCTCCAAGAGGCTCCGGTGGTCAAATCTGGGGATCGGTTTATATGGGAGCTATATATAATTATGGACCGATATGGACCAATTTTTGCATGGTTGTTAGAGGCCGTATACTAACATCAGGAACCAAATTTCAACTGGATCGGATGAATTTTGCCCCTCCAAAAGTCTCCGGAGGTCAAATCTGGGGTCGGTTTATATGGGGGCTATATATATTTATGGACCGATATGGACCAATTTTTGCATGGTTGTTAGAGACCGTATACTAAGACCACGTACCAAATTTCAACCGGATCGGATGAATTTTGCTGCTCCGGGAGGCTCCCCAAGCCAAATTTGGGGATCGGTTTATATGGGTGCTATACGTAAACGTGGTCCGATATGGCCCATTTTCAATACCATCCGACCTACATCAATAACAACTACTTGTGCCAAGTTTCAAGTCGATAGCTTGTTTCGTTCGGAAGTTAGCGTGATTTCCACAGACGGACGGACAGCCGGACAGACGGACGGACGGACAGACGGACGGACGGACGGACATGCTTAGATCGACTCAGAATTTCACCACGACCCAGAATATATATACTTTATGGGGTCTTAGAGCAATATTTCGATGTGTTACAAACGGAATGACAAAGTTAATATACCCCCATCCTATGGTGGAGGGTATAAAAATAATTTCGATTGTTCGAAATATTTCAAATAAATTGATATGAGCATTAAAATGGATCGATCCAGCCCATCTGCTAGTCTAACATTCTAGGAAACATAAAAAGATAGCCGTAATTGGAAGTTGATTTTCATTTACAATCATGCTGTACATTGATCGAATGAATAGAGCAATGGAAACTAATTTGCGTAAAAACTTGCTTAGTTAAAAAAATGTGAAGTGTTTTAAAAAATTTGATTTAGCCGGAGTCGGAGTCGAGCAAAATTTTTACGACTCCGACTCCGACTCCAGCAAAATCTTCAGACTCCGACTCCAAGACTCCGACTCCGACTCCACAGCCCTGGTCTTTAGTATAGATCTAGCTGGGATAGATAACTCAATTAGAAACCTCAATGCTAACTTTTTATGGAGAAAATATTAAGGAATTATCCCCTTAAAAATTTAATCATTTCTATTTCCACTATTACATTTGGTCCATGGTGCATTCAGTAGTCGGCCTGGACGAAGTTACGGCCGTATTAATTTGTTTTTTGCCCACCTATAATATTAAGTCCATTGTCCTTAATTAACGACTTGTTTTGTATAATTTAGACTAACTCTACGATAAAACACGTCTTTTTTATTTTTCTATTTTTAATTCTCCTTTAAACTCTAAACATTTACAAGATCACGTAGCAATGGTTTCCATATGACCTGACATCAAGTTTAGTTGCCATTTCGCCTTTTGCCACTTGAAAACTTGTATGCTTTCCGCTTCAAGAGTTCCACAAGGATGTGTGATACCGATAAAGTCTTGGTCAAGTGGTCAGTGTGAATCATTTTAGATGAGACAAAAATGAAAAGTGCAAGCTATACTCGCATATGAAAGGTGCAAAGTGCGAAGAGAGATAAGAGTCGTTTTTCTACAGCCAATGGCAAGGGAATTAAGATTTTAATGAAGATATTAATATTGCTGGGAATTTTTCCCTGAAATTTGAAATATATTTTTTTTGTATAGGGATGAAATTTTTATATTGGGGACCTGGGGAATTTGCGGTGGTATTTCCATGCAAAAATTGGTCCACATCGGTCCATGATTATATATAGCCCCAAATATAAACCGATCCGCAGATTTGGCTTGCGGAGCCTCTACGAGAAGCATATTTCATCCGATCCGGTTGAAATTTGGAACATGGTGTTAGTATATAATCTCTAACAACAATGCAAAAATTGGTTCATATCGGTCCATAATTGTATATAGCCCCCATATAAACCGATCCCCAGATTTAACCTCCGGAGGATCTTGGAGGAGCACAATTCATCCGATCCGGTTGAAATTTGGTACATGGTATAAGAATATTGTCTCAAACAACCATGCAACAACTGGTCCATATAAGTTCATAATTATATATAGCCTCCATATAAACCGATCCCCAGATTTGACCTTAGAGGAACAAAATTCTTCCCATCCTCTTGAAATTTGGAACGTGGTGTTAGTATATGGTCTCTAATAACCATGCAAAAATTGGTATGTATCGATTCATAATTATATATAGCCCCCATATAAATCGATCCCCAGATTTTGTTCCGCTTCGGAACCGGTTAAAATGTGGAGCGTAGTATTAGTATAAGGCCGCTAACAATCATGCCAAAATTGGTCCATATCGGTCTATAGTTATATAGAGCCGATCCCCAATCACACAAAAATTGGTCCATATCGGTTTATAATCATGGTTGCCACTCGAACCAAAAATAATCTACCGAAATATTATTTCTATAGACAATTTTGTCAAAATTTTATTCCTATAGACAATTTTGCCGAAATTTTATTTCTATAGACAATTTTGTCGAAATTTTATTTCTATAGAAAATTTTGTCAAAATTTTATTTCTATAGAAAATTTTGTCAAAATTTTATTTCTATAGAAAATTTTGTCAAAATTTTATTTCTGTAGAAAATGTTGTCAAAATTATATTTCTATAGAAATTTATGTCAAAATTTATTTCTATAGAAAATTTTGTCAAAATTTTATTTCTATAAAAAATTTTGCCAAAATTTTATTTCTATAAAAAATGTTGTCAAAATTGTATTTCTATAAAAAATGTTGCCAAAATTTTATTCCTATACAAAATGTTGTCAAAATGTTATTGCTATAGAAATTTATGGTAACATTTTTTTTCTATAGCAAATTTTGTCAAAATTTTATTTCTATAGAAAATTTTGTCAATATTTTATTGCTATAGAAATTTATGGTAAAATTTTATTTCTATAGAAAATTTTGTCAAAATTTTATTTCTATAGAAAATTTTGTCAAAACTTTATTTCTATAGAAAATTTTGTCAAAATTTTATTTCTATAGAAAATTTTGTCAAAATTTTATTTCTATATAAAATTTTGTCAAAATTTTATTGCTATAGAAATTTATGGTAAAATTTTATTTCTATAGCAAATTTTGTCAAAATTTTATTTCTATAGAAAATTTTGTCAAAATTTTATTTCTATAGAAAATTTTGTCAAAATTTTATTTCTATAGAAAATTTTATCAAAATTTTATTTCTATAGAAAATTTTGTCAAAATTTTATTTCTATAGAAAATTTTGTCAAAATTTTATTTCTATAGAAAATTTTGTCAAAATTGTATTTCTATAGAAAATTTTGTCAAAATTGTATTTCTATAGAAAATTTTGTCAAAATTTTATTTCTATAGAAAATTTTGTCAAAATTTTATTTCTACAGAAAATTTTGTCAAAATTTAATTTGTATAGAAAATTTTGTCAAAATTTAATTTCTATAGAAAATGTTGTTGTTAAAATTTTCTTCCAATTTTGGTACATTATTTTTGGTTCAAGTGGCAACTATGATTGCAATACCAGAGTTACCCAATCCCGCTATATAAAAGGCCAACTTCCTATAATCAAGTTTATTCTACCAGTGTAATATAGAAGATTTGGACCAACAGAATCTTACTAATTTTATTGTTGACATTATTTGTATATTTAAAAGAAAATCTTGCAAGAGTATTACATTTTATATTGCTTTTTGAAATGCTCAACTCAAATAATAATAATTTGTGTTCTATGTGTTCTTATCGTCCAGTGGCCATCATGATCTTTGTCCTATTCGTGATTGTTGTTTACCACATCCTTATGTTGTTTCACAATTACATTTTGGCAAAAGACTTCTTCCTGTCCTTGTGCCCGCCTCGGGTGACCTTTTTATAGTTTCACCTTTAGTTGTGTAAAACACCTTTTGTAGGTACACCCTGCTTATCATGGTCAAACAATTTGACCCCTATTTGTTGATGTCTATGTTGTTAGCGTTGTTGTCGTCCATACCCCCATATAAATTTGAACTAGCAATATTTTTTTTGTGTACTTTCTTTTGACATAGCAATGCTGGCTTATTTTTGCCAATATATGAGTATGCTTTTCTCTATTTGATATTGGTTGAATTTACAAATAGAGTGGGTTGGGATATGAAAATCATACAAAGTCTTGTAATGAAACGAAAATGTGTAATTTTGTATACGTTATATTGATGGAACAAATTCATTTATATAAGTTTTTCTGATCCCAAAATTCTAGTACAATTTTTTTGATTTTTTTTAAATTCCTAATTATTAATTTTTGTATATGAATATAATTTTCCCAATTGGTTTCACAAAAACCATACTGCAACCCAGTGGACAATCTTTTATATTACACTCACAACAGAATCCCCATCTTAATATACATCACAAAATCACATAATATTTAGGTATATGTGGCAATATAAATACAGTCGGACATCGCACTAATAAATTTTGAGGGTACCAAAAAAATTGTTTCATAATATAGATAATATGATAAATGTATTACACATTCAGAAATTATTTCTTAACCTCACTTTTTATTTCAAATAGTAAATTATATTAATTTTGCCAGAAATATTACTTTTTATTCCTCAACAAAACCTTTCAAGAACAAAAGTTATATTTTTTTTCCCAGTTTTACTCATTGATAGCTTTAACACTGTTTCAACATTCTCAAAAGGGCAGGTTCGAACCATTTCCGTTAATGTCTTCGTCATATGTTGAAATGGGTGCTTTATGTTTACATCCTCCACTATAGGATGTTCTCATTCCGTTTATAATCAAAATATTGTTCTAAGCCGCTTTAGCGATATTCGTCTCCTGTTGAAATGACACTTTCTTCCAAACGAAACAAGCTATCGACTTGCAAATGAGACGTAACATATCAGTCAAATTTTAGGTATAGCCACAAATAAACCGTGTCCTAGATTTGACTTCGGGGTTTCCTGGAAGATCAAATATCACCCTATCCGGTGTGGTACGTGATGTTAGTATCAGAGAACGGATTCGATCTAACGCAACGTAATTGGTCCATAATTATGTGTATTGCAACCAACTTCAGATAGATATCATTTCTAAATCGCTCGCCTTACAGCTGACAAAAGCAGTCAGAAATAAAGTTATTCGCGATGGAATTCAAGCGCTATAGTGTGATTACTTTATATTTGTGTGAAAAACCACAAAAGGCAATCACTTTAGCATTTAAATCAGAGTACGGTAACAACCACGGCTGCCACTCGTGCCAAGAATAATACACCAAAATTTGAAGAAAAATTTACCAAAAATCTACCAAACTTAAAAAAAATCAAAATTTTATTTCTATAAAAAACGTGTTGTCAAAATTTCATTTCTATAGAAAATTTTGTCAAAATTTTATTTCTATAGAAAATTTTGCCAACATTTTATTTCTATTGAAAATTTTGTCAAAAATTTATTTCTGTAAAAAATTTTGTCAAAATTTTATTTTATAGGAAATTTTCTCAAAATTTTATTTCTATAGAAAATTTTGTAAAAATTTTATTTCCATAGAAAATTTTGTCAAAATGTTATTTCTATTGAAAATTTTGTCAAAATTTTATTCCTTTAGAAAATATTGTCACAATTTTATTTTTATAGAAAAATATGTCAACATTTTATTTCTATAGAAAATTCTGTCAAAATTTTATTTCTATAGAAAATTTTGTCAAAATTTCATTTCTATAGAAAATTTTGCCAATATTTTATTTCTATAGAAAATTCTGTCAAAATTTTATTTCTACAGACAATGTTGTCAAAACTTTATTTCTATAGAAAATTTTCTTTAAGCTTTATTTCTATAGAAAATTTTGTCAAAATTTTATTTCTATTGAAAATTCTGTCAAAATTTTATTTCTATAGAAAAATTGGTCAAAATTGTTTTCTATGGAAAATTTCCTTAAATTTTTATGTCCATAAAAAATTTTGTCAAAATTTTATTTCTATTGAAAATTTTGTCAAAATTTTATTTCTTTAGAAAATTTTGTCAAAATTTTATTTCTATTGAGAATTTTATCAAAATTTTATTCCTTTAGAAAATATTGTCACAATTTTATTTTTATAGAAAAATATGTCAACATTTTATTTCTATAGCAAATTCTATCAAAATTTTATTTCTACAGACAATTTTGTCAAAACTTTATTTTTATAGAAAATTTTCTCAAAATTTTATTTCCATAAAAAATTTTCTCAAAATTTTATTTCTATAGAAAATTTTGTCAAAATGTTATTTCTACAGAAAATTTTGTCACAACTTTATTTCTATAGAAAATTTTGTCGAAATTTATTTCTATAGAAAATTTTGTCAAAATTTTATTTCTATAGAAAATTTTGCCAAAATTTTATTTCTATAGAAAATTCTGTCAAAATTTTATTTCTACAGACAATGTTGTCAAAACTTTATTTATATAGAAAATTTTCTTTAAGCTTTATTTCTATAGAAAATGTTGTCAAAATTTGATTTCTATAGAAAATTTGCTAAAAATTTTATTTCTGTAGAAAATTTTCTCAAAATTGTATTTATTTTTTTTATTTTTTTATTCGTTTTGTTTTTTTAATGTTGGATTTATTCTTTAAGCATTGTTGTTGTTTTTTTATTTCAGCTTAAAACCATGCATTGACTTAACTACAAGTGTAGCTTAACCAACAGAGGAAAAAAATGTTTGTCAAATTTATTTGGACAAAGCCCTATAGACGCAAGATGTTTGGATGGACGCACGTTTCGGAATGACCACATTCCTCATCAGCATCCTCTACTTGCAGCAAAACTATCAACCAATTATTAGAATAAATTCAGGCAGTTCATTAAACCACACTTGAACCTTCCGAAAAAAGGTTTTGCATGATAGCCGGCTTATGCCGAAATAAATTCGTACAAACATATCTCTTTTCCTATGCCACTGTCAAATCTTCGATTTGAGTGCAGTTGGCTGGGTTTATTTTGAGCGTGCTTCCTCTTCTTTCATTCGTTTTGTTTTGTTATTGTTGGTTTTGTTCTTTAATCATTGTTGTTGTTTTTTTTATTTCAGCTTAAAACCATGCATTGACTAAACTACAAGTGTAGCTTAACAAACAGAGGAAAAGAAATATAGACAATCCTGTCAAAATTTTATTTCTATAGAAAATTTTGTCAAAAATTTTTTTTATAGAAAATTTCCTCAAATTTTTATTTCCATAGGAAATTTAGTCAAATTTTTATTTCTATTGAAAATTTCGTCAAAATTTTATTTCTTTAGAAAATACTGTAAAAATTTTATTTCTATAGAAAATTTTCTCAACATTTTATTTATATAGACAATTTTGTCAACATTTTATTTCTATAGAAAATTTTGTCAACATTTTATTTATATTGAAAATTTGGTCAAAATTTTTTTTATAGAAAATTTTGTCAAAATTTTATTTCTATAGAAAATTTTGCTAAAATTTTATTTCTATAGAAAATTCTATCAAAATTTTATTTCTACAGACAATTTTGTCAAAACTTTATTTCTATAGAAAATTTTGTCAAAATTTTATTTCTATAGAAAATTTTGTCAAAATTTTGTTTCTATAGAAAATCCTGTCAAAATTTTATTTCTATAGAAAATTTGGTCAAATTTTTTTCTATAGAAAATTTCCTCAAATTTTTATTTCCATGGAAAATTTTGTCAAAATTTTATTTCTATTGAAAATTTTCTCAAAATTTTTTTTTAAATGGAACATTTTCTCAAAATTTTATTTAAATAAAAAAATTTCTCAACATTTTATTTCTATAGAAAATTTTCTCAAAATTTTATTTCTATAGAAAATTTTGTCACAATTTCATTTTTATAGAAAAATATGTCAACATTTTATTTCTACATGGTGAAAATTTTATTTCTATAGAAAATTGATGTACCTTTATTTGTATATATATATTTTGAAAATTTACTGAAACATTTAGAATTCTAACAATCTACCAAAGAGTAAAATATTTATCATTTTTAGTAGAATTCTACCATCTGTGGCAAACGTGGTAACAACACCAGAAATAAAACAGAAAGTGAAAGGGCACATTTGATCGAAATCAACTCCGTTGTGGTAGAAAACTTGCTCGTGATTTAAATATGTCACGAGTACGGAGCACAATTGTCATAGTTGGTAGAGTTCTACCAAAAATAGTAGATTATCTTCTGTTTGGTGGATTGGTAGAATTATTGATGTTGTGGTAGATATTTCAAAATATTCCTCTCCAACTAAAAGGTACTTCATAAACTTTCTACAGAAATAAAATGTTGAGAAAATTTTATATTGATATAAAATTTTGAAAAAATTTTCCATAGAAATAAAATTTTGAAAAGAATTTAGATAAAAATTAAATTTTGACAGAATTTTCTATAGAAATAAAATTTTAACAAAAATTTTTTTATAGAATTCCAATTTTGACAAAATTTTCTGTAGAAATAAAATTGTGACAAAATTTTCTATAGAAATAAAATTTTGACAAAATTTTCTATAGAAATAAAATTTTAATAATTTTTTTTTTATAGAATTCCAATTTTGACAAAATTTTCTATAGACATAAAATTTTGACAAAATTTTCTATAGAAATAAAATTTTGACTAAACTTTCTATAGAATACAATTTTGACAGAATTTTCTATAGAAATAAAATTTTAACAAATTTTTTTTTTTTTTTTTATAGAATTCCAATTTTGACAATATTTTCTATAAAAATAAAATTTTGACAAAATTTTCTATAGAATACAATTTTGACAACATTTTCTATAGAAATTATTTTCTTCAAAATTGTCAATAGAAATAAAATTTTGAAAAAATTTCTATAGAAATAAAATTTTGTCACAATTTTCTGTAGAAAACTTTGGCAAAATTTTAATAAAAATAAAAAGTTTACAAAAATTTTGCTTTAGAAATAAATTTTGATTAAAAGTCTCTATATATTCAATATCTTTACAATTTATCTAGAAATTAAATTTTGACAGAATTTTCTATAGAAAAAAAATTTAAACAAAATTTTTTTATAGAATTCAAATTTTGACAAAATGTTCTATAGAAATAAAATTTAACAAAATTTGTTATAGAAATAAAACTTTGACAAAATTTTCTATAGTAATAAAATTTAAACAAAATTTTCTAAAGAAATAAAATTTTGACAAATTTTTCTATAGAAGTAAAATTGTGAGAAGACTTTTTCTATATAAATAAAATGTTGACAACATTTTCTATAGATATACGATTTTGACAAAATTATCTATAGAAGTAAAATTTTGACAAAAATTTGTATAAAAATAACATTTTGAAAAAAATTTTGAAAAAAATTTCTATAGAATTCTTCACCCAACAAATTCTTCTCCCAAATCCTGAAAAACTAAATTGGCTTACACAGGTATTTAATCTTCCTTTTTTTATCTAGCATATACTCTATATGAGATTGGAAGATTTCCAAACTGCTTATACTCAGAGAAAAATATACATCTGCAAAATTATTTCATTAGCTTCACATAATAGAATTCTTTAAGATTCATTAAAAGAATTTCAAATTCAAGCAAATGGGAAGTACAAAGAGTCTACAAAGAGAGTACAAATCATACAAAGGAGTCCTTCGTTTTAGGGAAGATTCACTATAGGGATGTTTTACTGTACTATAGAAACATATTTATACATACACACACACATACATTGTATGAAAGCAAGCACATTGCGGTAGGTTAGTTTTCTTCTTTAGTTTTTTTTTTTGCTTTGTCGATCTACATCTGCTTGCTGGCTTACTTGCAGCTCTACTAGGATGGTGTGCGTATATGAAAAGGATATTGGAACAGGCAACTGGGTGCAAGGGAGAATGTCTGTGTGTGTGTGAGTATGCCAAAGCATTGTATATGCATGTAGCATCACATGAATCCTTGTAAAAAAGTTAACCTTATGTTGCATGTTTAGGTGTCAAAGCATAAAATTGCATTCTTTTGACATACTCTCTGTGATTGTTATCAAACAACAAACAACAGCAATAGCAACAACGACAACGTTGACAACAACAAAAGCTGCAGGAACACCG
Source organism: Haematobia irritans (assembly GCF_050003625.1). Classification (NCBI taxonomy): domain Eukaryota; kingdom Metazoa; phylum Arthropoda; class Insecta; order Diptera; family Muscidae; genus Haematobia; species Haematobia irritans. Next base: position 165,970,300 of record NC_134397.1, on the reverse strand, counting down.
ACAGCAGCAACAATAATGGCAGCTCAACTGATGTGCAACTTTTATTTAGCGATACAAAGTGAAGCTTCAGCACCAACAATAGGGTCTGTGCAAATATGCTAACATACCTACATACTGCTCTATGTATGCGACGAAGTCCTTTATTTTTTCTATATATATTTTTTTGCTTTAGTTGCTGTTTGTTGTTGAAATGGAATTGAAATTCCTTTCATATGCAACGCAAATACTTTCGAAGATATCTTTGAAATAAATATATGTATGTATATTTTTTTGCAAGCTTATAAAATAGAAAATTTAAAAATAATTTAAACGCGTTATAGTTGGGAAGATATGCCATTGGAATATGTTGAAGAAAAAACCAAGGGAAATGGTATAAATAAAAGGTGCTTAGTGTGGTATGGAAGTGTTAAGTAACATACGGTTGTATATCTTCAATAATTAAAAAAGGACAAACATAGTTAAAATCAAAAATATATCGTTTTGCTGTTCAAAAAGAAGACACCTATGTATTAATACATTTATCCTTATGTGGTTGCAAAAGCACATCCGATTTTAATTTCAGGTATAACGTATAATAATTAGGTATTTCAGATTACCACGTATGAACTCTATAAGTATAACTTTTAATTTCTATTAAAAATATTTTATATTTTAAATTTTAAAATATTCATGTAAAATTTCAACTCTATAAAAAATCTGAACTAATATTGACCATTTTTGGTACATCAAGTTGAGGTCATATAGACCACTAAAAATTGTTCTATTTTACACTTTGAAACATTTAAATATTAGTGTTTATTTTATATGGGGGCTTTATTAAATCAAATTAACCGACATAAGTCATATTCTATCGTAGCTACTTATTGGCTAAAACTAGCTTAAAATTTTAAATAGGACACTGGAAAAAAGTATACGCATAATATGAGAGACTAGCAACCTAAATTTTAGGGGGCAATCTATCTACACAATATTAATTAAAATTTTTTATAGAAAAATACTTAAAATAAACCATTGATTTTTTATTAATTTTTCCCTTGATATTGCTTTATAAAATTCATATATTTTCAACGTATTAAAGACAGGAAGTCGAATGTTTTATTTTTTATACCCTGCGCCACACTGTGGAACAGGATATTATAAGTTAGTGCATATGTTTGCAACAACCAGAAGGAGACGAGATAGACACATGGTGTCTTTGGCAAAAATGCTCAGGGTGGGATCTTGAGTCGATATAGCGATGTCCGTCTGTCCGTGAACACATTTTTGTAATCAAAGTCTAGGTCGCAGTTTTAGTCCAATCGACTTCAAATTTGGCACAAGTATGTGTTTTGGCTCAGAATAGATCCCTATTGATTATGGAAGAAATCGGCTTAGATTTAGATATAGCTCCCATATATAGCTTTTGCCCGGTTTACTCTCACATGACAACAGAGGCCAATTTTTTGCTCCGATTTAGTTGAAATTTAACACAGAGAGTAGAATTAGCATTGTAGCTATGCGTGCCAAATTTGGTTGAAATCGGTTCAGATTTAGATATATCTCCCTTTCGCCCGATTTACACTCATATGACCACAGAGGCCAATATTTTGCTCCGATTTAGTTGAAATTTTGCACAGGGAGTAGAACTAGCATTGTAGCCATGCGTGTCAAATTTGGTTGAAATCGGTTCAGATTTAGATATATCTCCCATATATAGCTTTCGCCCGATTTACACTCATATGACCACAGAGCCCAATTTTTAACTCCGATTTAGTTGAAATTTTGCACAGGGAGTAGAATTAGCATTGTAGCCATGCGTGTCAAATTTGGTTGAAATCGGTTCAGATTTAGATATATCTCCCATATATAGCTTTCGCCCGATTTACACTCATATGACTACAGAGCCCAATTTTTAACTCCGATTTAGTTGAAATTTTGCAGAGGGAGTAGAATTAGCATTGTTGCTATGCGTGCCAATTTTGGTTGAAATCGGTTCAGATTTAGATATAGCTCCCATATATATGTTTTTCTGATTTCGACAAAAATGGTCAAAATACCAGCATTTTCCTTGTAAAATCGCCACTGCTTAGTCGAAAAGTTGTAAAAATGACTCTAATTTTCCTAAACTTCTAATACATATATATCGAGCGATAAATCATAAATAAACTTTTGCAAAGTTTCCTTAAAATTACTTCAGATTTAAATGTTTCCCATATTTTTTTACTACCATTGTGTTCCACCCTAGTGCATTAGCCGACTTAAATTTTGAGTCTATAGATTTTGTAGAAGTCTATCAAATTCTATCCAGATCGAATGATATTTAAATGTATGTATTTGGGACAAACCTTTATATAGCCCCCAACACATTTGACGGATGTGATATGGTATCGAAAATTTAGATCTACAAAGTGGTGCAGGGTATAATATAGTCGGCCCCGTCCGACTTTAGACTTTCCTTACTTGTTTAATTAAGAATATATTTTTATTTTTATTTGCCCGTAAATGAAAAATTCTGTAAATGAAATCTATATACTAATTTTAATTTTATAAAACCAATGTCACAAATCTTTGAAGAGAAGTATTGTGACATTGTAGCCATGCGTAGATATTCAGGAAACCGAATAAGGGAATCTGTCTATATGAAGGCTATACTGAAAAAAACATATTGTCTTAATATGTAAGGTTATGCAACCTACATTTTAAGGCACGAAATTTACAAAATATTACAATTCTTTAAATACTATTTAAATTATAATAATTTAATATTCATTTATTTTATTATAAAATATATTGATTTTATAATAAGAAAATTGTTATCTTCTTATTTCGAAGTGGAACTATTCTACAATAAATTTAACAATTAATTAACAATCGTAAGAACGATTTTTCATTAAAAAGAAATAAGAAGAAAATAAATAGAAACTGATCAACGAAACAAAGGACATACTAAAGAAATTTTTATTAACCCTCGGACAGACACATAAGTCTGGCCAGACCTTTTTCGATTCTAATTGTAATTCAAACACATTTATAATATAGCTAGAGACTTGAAACTTCAGGTATCCACCTAAATTTTATTATCTATCGATGTGTGAAAAAATCTGGATGGAAAATACGACAGTAATAATGTAATAATATCAACAAAATAGCATATTTTCCATATAAATACATTAAAATACATAGAGGGTCTGGCCAGGCCTCATGTGTTACGAATGTGACTATCGAAACATGTGTATGACGGAGGGTTAAAAGAAAGTTCATAATGGTTGTTTTATTATTTTTTTTTTTTTCATTCTTTCGAAATGAGTGTCTCGCCCTTTAAGTCCCATGACCTCGAAGTACCGAAAATTTTCCTTAAAGTAAAGAAAACTGCGATAAATGAATACTCTTAATTCTGCCAAAGTAAAGCAGAGTCATTTGTTTACAGGGTGTCTGATATATAATGTAAGAAAGTATATCGCTATATTTCTTTTCATTTCTTTAAAATTTTACTTGGCAAAAGCAAAAAATGTCGGAAATAATATCAAATTTTATTCTCAGTATAGATTTGTTCGAATCGGGTACATTTCGTAGAGCCACTTTCATGTGGTAGCTGTACGAAAGTGGCTCTGCGATATTGTGGCCATGTAAACTATTTGTAATATTTAGTGTTTAAACCAATAAGTATACCCTCCACCATAGGATGGGGGTATATTAACTTTGTCATTCCGTTTGTAACACTTCAAAATATTGTTCTAAGACCCCATAAAATATATATATATTCTGGGTCGTGGCGAAATTCTAAATCGATCTAAGCATGGAGGCACCGTGGTGCAATGCACACACAATGTCGTGGGTTCGATTCCTGCTTCGACCGAACACCAAAAAGTTTTTCAGCGGTGAATTATCCCACCTCAGTAATGCTGGTGACATTTCAGAGGGTTTCAAAGCTTCTCTAAGTGGTTTCACTGCAATGTGGAACGCCGTTCGCACTCGGCTATAAAAAGGAGGTCCCTTGTCATTGAGCTTAACATGGAATCGGGCAGCACTCAGGGATACGAGAGAAGTTCACCCATGTGGTATCACAATGGACTGAATAGTCTAAGTGAGCCTGATACATCGGGCTGCCACCTAACCTAACCTAACCCATGTCCGTCCGTCTGTTGAAATCACGCTAACTTCCGACCGAAACAAGCTATCGACTTGAAACTTGGCATAAGTAGTTGTATGTCGGATGGTATGGTCAATGGACCACTTTTACGTATAGCCCCCCAACAAACCGGCCCGCAGATTTGGCTTGCGGATCCTCTTAGAGAAGCAAATTTGATCCGATCCGGTTGAAATTTGGTACGTGGTGTAAGTATATGGTCTCCAACAACCATGTAAAAATTGGTCCATATCGATCCATAATTATATGTTATATAGCCCCCCATATAAACCGATCCCCAGATTTCAACAACGGAGCCTCTTGGAAGAGCAAATTTAATCCGATTCGGTTGTAATTTGGTAGGAAATGTATGTATATGGTATCTAACAACTATGCAAAAATTGGTCCATATCGGTCCATAATTATATATAGCCCCCATATAAACCGATCCACAGATTTGAGGAGGAGCAAAATTCACCCGATCCGGTTGAAATTTGGTACGCGGTGTTTGTATATGGTCTCTAACAACCATGCAAAAATTGTTCCATATCGGTCCATAATTATATATAGCCTCAATTATTGCCGTATCTAGACATTTGTAACCAGAGGGGCTATAGCCCCCTCCTTTCTATACTACAGTAACAATACATAATGGAAAATCATATATAGATTTTCACATTCTAGGGGGTCTAATTTTTTTCTGGAGGGGGCTAAGCCCTACCCTCAGAGGCCTTACTACGCTTCTGGCCGCCAATATAAATCGATCCCCAGACTTGACCTCCGGAACCTATTAGAAGAGCAAAATTCATCCGATTCGGTTGAAATTTGGTACATTGCGCTAGTATATGGCCGCTGCCAACCATGCAATAATTGGTCCGTATCGGTCAATAGTTATATTTAGCAGATCCCCAACCACACAAAAATTGGTCCATATCGCCAAAAACAATCTACCAAAATTTTATTTCTATAGACAATTTTGTTAACATTTTATTTCTATAGAAAATGTTGTCAAAATTTTATTTCTATAAAAAATTTTGTAAATCTTTTATTTATATAGAAAATGTTGTCTAAATTTTATTTCTATAGAACATTTTGTCAAAATTTATTTTTTTTTTTTTTTTGAAAATTTTGTAAAAATTTTATTTCTATAGAAAATGTTACCAAACAAATGTTACCGAACTATTATTTCTGTAGAAAATTTTGTCAAATTGAATTATATACGTATATAATCGGCCTTTTTTTGTTTAATATATACCCCGTATGGACTAACTTACACTATAGAAGGCGGTGTTAAGAAGTTTTCAGATACCTTGCCATCGGCAAGTGTTACCGCAACCCAAGTAATTCGATTGTGGATGACAGTCTTTAGTAGAAGTTTCTACACGGACGAAAGACTGTTTTTCATATGTTTGTGTGTAAAAATTATATGTTTGGAACTCAAATTTTTTAACACAATATGTTGTCAAAATTTTATTTCTATAAAAAATTTTGTAAATCTTTTATTTATATAGAAAATGTTGTCTAAATTTTATTTCTATAGAACATTTTGTCAAAATTTATTTTTTTTTTTTTGAAAATTTTGTAAAAATGTTATTTCTATAGAAAATGTTACCAAACAAATGTTACCGAACTATTATTTCTGTAGAAAATTTTGTCAAATTGAATTATATACGTATATAATCGGCCTTTTTTTGTTTAATATATACCCCGTATGGACTAACTTACACTATAGAAGGCGGTGTTAAGAAGTTTTCAGATACCTTGCCATCGGCAAGTGTTACCGCAACCCAAGTAATTCGATTGTGGATGACAGTCTTTAGTAGAAGTTTCTACACGGACGAAAGACTGTTTTTCATATGTTTGTGTGTAAAAATTATATGTTTGGAACTCAAATTTTTTAACACAATATTTTTAAGTGCAAGAACATAATGTTCATAAACTAGCATAACATCTTTGGGACATATATGTTAATATGTTAGAACATGTTATGTCTGGAACATACACTATTTGTAAATATAATATGCTTAGATGCAAACATATATTAATTTAGAAATAGCCTATAAACATATATGTGTTTAGAAAGAGAGACCTAGAGAGTATGCTGCAAGTAAAATAATGGAAGTAACCAATTGGCGCCTTAAAAATGTATCCACACAAAGGAAATTTCAATAAATTGTTTTTCTACCAGTGTATGTATGCCCTAAGGCGAAACATAATAGGTTTGAACAATACAAACAATATTTTGTTTCGACCAATCCTGAAATTATATATGCTTGAAGCAAACTGTGTTTGGGGTATATGTTACAGAAGCGATTTTTTTCAGGGTGTACGCAATCCATGATGGAGGGTAAATAAGATTCGGTTTGGATGAACTTCTTTTTATTTACTTTTAGCATACAAGTTTTTTCTTTGCTTATTGAGATTAACTGTTTTTTGTTATTTATTTCCTTAACCAGAAATAAATCTGAATAAATTTTCTTTCTATTTTTTTGCTTGGATCTTAAGCTTTAATTTAAGGTGTCGTTTCACAATTTATTTCAAACTGATTGGTGTACAACTATTTTATTGATAACTGTATCTAAACTCATGCAATAAGGATATTGACGAAGATTTTTCTCTCCATGTACATTTTATCCACTGTCATTGGCATAACTTCATTCAGCTATATAAATGGATTTTATGGAGCTTATGTAAACACATTTTTAACATTTTTCGATTATGTTAAGTCATTTGAAAATTGTTACGAAATTTTGTGCAAACGTATCCATTTACTATTATGCGATTTTAAAGCGATTGCATTACAAAGATAACATTACCAATGGATGTGCTCCCCCTCTCCCTCACCGCACAAAAAAAAAAAAAAACAAATATACTCATGTATAGTTGTTCACTTCAATACTCCCGCCTCTCCCCTACACGAGCATGCATTCATTTATATTTGGGATATAAACCCAATTGCTTTTTGAATACATTATGAATGGTTGGTATGGCGTAATGCTGAATGAAATCACTGGATTTTCCAAACAAAAAAAATCAAATCATACCAAATATCTGTTAACTAATAGAGATAATGTAATGTAATGATCCATTGATAACGGTAATCCCTGTTACAGCTATACATAGTTGCATAAATACACACACAAGCACACACTACCATACGCCGCTAAAAGCTTGTATTACGAATAACTAACGAAAGAGAGAGCATCGACATCAGTGAGTGAACTTAACTGAAGAACACACACACCAACTACGTTAATACTCAATTTAACATTCTAACGCATTGAGCACAATAAAAACAGCAATTACCATAAGCTATCTTAATGCATAACAATATCAAATGGTATAGTAGTCGAATGGAATTTTAGTTACTCACTTTCTCACCCACAATCTCATCATCTAGGGCATTCTCTCCCTCTATTCTCTAATGTAATCTAACATCTATTGTATCTCTGTACTACTTATTCTTTCGCATAATGTATTCTAAGGAATTGTGAGTGCGGGAGGGGAGGAGAGAACAGTTCATATCTTGAAATAGCTTTGGAAATCTTTGTATTTACTCAATATCAATGGAAATGTAAGAAGTTGTAGTGGCCATTCTCTGGTTGGGTTGGTGAGGGAGTGGTGGGTGTGTGTTTCCAATGTTGATGTGGCTGTGAAGGCTTAGTAGAAAATAACAAGATAGCCTTGTTTAGTAACGATGATAGCCTTGACCACGATAACATAGAGAATTTCGTGGTAGACAACAAAGTAAATATTGACTTAAGATTCAAAAGCATCACCAAAAACAACAGCACCCACACACACACACAATATCAATGTTCAATACCAATACCCAAATATGTACAAGTAATGCAACTAGACTTTAAGGTTTGCTGTCGTTGTTTTTTGTCTATTATTTTGTTTACGTAGTAGTATCATAGAACAAATAAAACTCCCAGAAGTTTTAGCTTCAGGGATTAAGAGAGTACATAGTCCATGGGGATATAGGGAAATACTATAATGAAAGCAAAAAAGCAATTTGGATAAGAATTTGTTGTCTTTCACGATGGAAAATATTTCGGAATACATTTGGTGTAACTATGAAATGAAATGGAAAATTCTTTTAAGGAATGTATTGAAAAGTATTTAAATTTTCAGTAACTAGAGGATTAAATCGATTTCTCCATTCCAAAGTATGCTAAGTCTAAAGGTGAATACTATGTTCGTATTTTTCACCAAAACACTAAATTAAAAATACAAAATTCTATATGAAGACGATTATATTTTTATAAAGTCTTGTGAAATAATGAATGGAAAAGATCTAAGGAATTTATTGTGAAACATTTTATATTTATAATTTAATTAATTTAAAAAAGTAACCGCGAAAACGAGCTGCTTGAAAACTGAACACAGTACTCAGCTTAAAATGTGAATTTTACAGAAAACAAGTTCAAAGCTCTTTTTTTTTAATTTCTCAAAAACCGTATAAATTCATTTTTTGTCGGTCTTAAAATCATGTTTATTGTAGATTTTTTTTAGTATGTACGAATTCAAAATAGTGATAACATAACATGGCTAATATGCAAAGCTTTTTGCCCTTTTTGGATTGGAATTTTTTAAAACTTTTGTCACAGGCTAACCATAACTTTTGATAGAAGTGTCCGATAAATTCGAACTGTTGACGGAATGCAATTCACATCAATCCGAATAAAAAACAACGAAATCCATAAACAAGTATATACAGCACTAAGTTCGGCCGGGCCGAATCTTAAATACCCACCACCATGAACCAAATATTAGGGTTTCCTTTGCAATTTCAGGAGGGCTTGAGGACTTGAGTACACTTCCCGAAGATAAATTTAAAGATTTCACCTTATGAGGACTATAACAGATTCTGGATTTATAAGAACCATTTTTGTTTGAGTTTTAGAGGAATCATTAACATCTCTTGTAAGTGTGCAACAAAATTATAAAATAACGTCTTGATTTGATATCTTAAATCTGTAGAAGCAAAAACTGGAAATTTTACATTGAGTTTCAAGCAATTTTTATGATCAGTGCGCCTTCTACACCCTCAAGAAGTGAAGTCGGTCTATATGGAGGCATTACCAAATGGACCGATAAAAACTTAATCCCATACACGTTTTTGTGAGCCTAAAATACTAGAATATTTACAATTTCAGGTAAATCAGATAAAAACTACGGTTTCTAGAAACCCAGGGAGTTAAATCGGCAGATCGTTCTTATGGGGGCTATACTAAAATATGGACCGATACTCACCGTTTTCGGCACACCTCTCTATGACTCGAAAATACCTCTAGATTTCCAATTTCAGACATATTGGATAAAAACTACGGTTTCTATAAGCCCAAGACCCCAATCTGGAGGTCGGTTTATATGGGGACTATATCAAAACCTGGACCGATATAGCCCATCTTCGAACTTGACCTGCCTGCAGACAAAAGACGAGTTTGTGCAAAATTTCAGCACGATTGCTTCATTATTAAAGACTGTAGCGTGATTAGAACAGACAGACGGACATTGTTATATCGTCTTAGAATTTCTTCCTAATCAAGAATATATATATACTTTATGTAGTCGGAAATGGATATTTCGGAATGACAAACTTATTATACCCCCGTCACCATTCTATGGTGGTGGGTATAAAAAGTGTTGTTCCACCAAGACAACGCACCGTGCCACAAGTCATTGAGAACGATGGCAAAAATTCATGAATTGGGCTTCGAATTGCTTCCCCACCCATCGTATTCTCCAGATCTGGCTCCAACCGACTTTTTCTTGTTCTCAGACCTCAAAAGGATGCTCGCAGGGAAAAAGTTTGGCTGCAATGAAGAGGTGATCACCGAAACTAAGGCCTATTTTGAGGCAAAACGGAAGGAGTACTACCAAAATGGTCTCAAAAAATTGGAAGGTCGTTATAAACGTTGTATCGCTCTTGAAGGGAAATATGTTGAATAATAAAAACGAATTTTGACAAAAAAAATGTGTTTTTCTTTGCTAGACCGGGGACTAATCAGCCAACCTGTTAATGCCACATTACTTGGAACATTACTTCTCAGCCAATTCTCCTCCCGTTTTATTGCTAATATCTCAGCGTGAAAAACACTACTGTGATTAGTTATTTTGTGCGCTATTCGAAGTTCCAGGTCTTTAGAATATACTCCGAAACCCACTGTCCATCCAATTTTGAGCCATCGGTGTAGAAATCTGTATAATGTTTATTGCCCGGGGCCTGTATGCACCACGCCTCCCTGTTGGGAATTAGAGATTCACACTTTTTATCGAAAAGCAATTTCGCCAGAGTGTAATCCACTACGTTTGGCACATCTGACATTATTTTGGGGCCGAACTGTGTCCGTGTGTTTTGTCCGACCACATCGAAAGGTCACGTAATCGTACATCCGTTGTTGCAGCTGACTGATATATCTAAAGGCAGCTGACCAATATATCTAAAGGCAATATATGCAAAGGCGACATTAAGGGAATCTGTTCCTGTCTTATTGAATGCGCCTGAGAAAGACATTCCCTGAACTTTATCTAAACTTGTCGGCTGCTGAAGTGCCGGCCACCAGACCACAATACCATAAAGCATTATAATAGGTTTAGCCACTACCAAATTTTTTCCATTGCCTATTTGTACTGCTGTATTTTACATCCCAGCAAAAAGCAGCGTAGCCACAAAAGTAATGAAAAAGTTCTTTTTGGATCCGAAAGTGATGCGAAATTGGCTCAGAAGAAATGAATTTTATATGGGCTTGTTATGGGTTGGAAATGATCTTTTTAAACATCCACTAAACTGTTTTCAATTTTTGCATTTTCGCATTACATCTTCCGAGATGATGCTACTTCATTTAAAACAAGTATAAACGGCCGAATTTAATTTAAAACAAGTATATACGGCCGTAAGTTCGGCCAGGCCGAAGCTTATGTACCCTCCACCAAGGATTGCGTAGAAACTTCTACTGGTAGATTATTTTTGGCTCGAGCGGCCTTATACTAACACCACGTTGCAAATTCCAACCGAATGAATTTTGCTCCTCCAAGAGGCTCCGGAGATCAAATCTGGGAACGGTTTATATGGGGGCTTTATATAATTATGGACCGATATGGACCAATTCTTGCGGGTTTGTTAGAGACCACATTCTAACACCATGTTCCAAATTTCAGCCGGATCGGATGAAATTTGCTTCTCTTAGAGCAATCGCAAGCCAATTTTGGGGATCCGTTTATATGGGGGCTATACGTAAAAGTGGACCGATATGGGCAAATTTTTGCATGGTTGTTAGAGACTATATACTAACACCAATCGCAAGCCAATTTTGGGGGTCCGTTTATATGGGGAATATACGTAAAAGTGGACCGATATGGACCAATTTTTGCATGGTTGTTAGAGACCATATACTAAGAACATGTACCAAATTTCAGCCGGATCGGATGAAAGTTGCTTCTCTTAGAGCAATCGCAAGCCAATTTTGGGGGTCCGTTTATATGGGGGCTATACGTAAAGGTGGACCGATATGGCCCATTTGCAATACCATCCGACCTACATCAATAACAACTATGTGTGCCAAGTTTCAAGTCGATAGCTTGTTTCGTTCGGAAGTTAGCGTGATTTCAACAGACGGACGGACGGACGGACGGACGGACATGCTCAGATCGACTCAGAATTTCACCACGACCCAGAATATATATACTTTATGGGGTCTTAGAGCAATATTTCGATGTGTTACAAACGGAATGACAAAGTTAATATACCCCCATCCTTATGCTGGAGGGTATAAAAAAATGTGGGGGAATCTTCGAAAAATCAAAATTTTCTTAGCTTATAGACGTTTTGCATAATACAGGAAAATATTTTATAAAAAATTTCACAATCATTTCGTCCTTCATATGATCTGAGATCTATATTCTGTAGACTTATATTGCTCTTTTGAATTCCTAATCGATCGACTATAGTTCAGTTCTTAGTTTAACAATTTTATTATAGCGTTGAGTTACTTCGTCAAAATATTTACCTCATTTGCTGGGAATCGTTACCAATGTTGCCAACAATTAATTACAGTTAACTAATGAAACCAACAAATTATGCAATATTCTTACAATATTCTGTTTTTAGTGTTGTGAGAAATCAATTTTCATCTGACTTGCCACAAACTATTTTTGCCACATTGATGTTGGTTTTATGTCCACGCAAAATTGTTGCTGCTTTAGCTGTACATTGAAGTGTATTTCAACAGAACCATGAGATTTGTGAAACAATTCGTCTATAAAATTGAGTATTCCAGGAAAAACCAATTGAAAAACAGCCTTGTTATGTATGCATGTGTGTTGAGATGGGAGTAGACATGACATAGTTTCTGCTGAGCTGAACAAGAGTGCGAACAACGCTTTTGCATAAGTGGTCAAAGCATATATGGTTACTTATTCCTTTGTATATGGGGCAATCCATGAACACAAAACCAAATCCAACCACGAGAGTTTTACGGGTTCAGCAAAACAACATCTTTTTGCAAAGATGGCGACGATTCGTCAAAAATATATTTTAGAGTTACATTGTTGTCCTTGGAACACAAAAGTTTAAAATCTCCTGTATAACCTGTAACCTGTCAATGAGGGCTTTTTTTAATTTTCAAACTGGATTAATCGATTTTTACTTATTTTTTGTTTTCAAAAAGGAATCAAGCCGGTCAATCAATTTTTGATGCAGATAAAAATTTTAATTTGGACTTTTTCAAACTGGACGAATCAAGCCGGTTAGTAGATTTTTGATAGTAAGAAGGTTCTACTAACGATAAAAGTATAAATTCTACTATGAATGACATGTATATGCACACCAAAAGGTCAAAATTCCAATATAGTCTATAGTCGCTCAAATCGCCAGTTGATGTTCTCAGTATTCGAAAGTGGTCTTTCCTAAATTTAACAAGCATATACGGCCGTAAGTTCGGTCAGGCCGAATCTCATGTACCCTCCACCATGGATCGCGTAGAAACTTCTACGAAAGACTGTCATCCACAATCGAATTACGAGTACTTGGTTTGTGGTATCTTAAAACTTCTTAACATCGTTTTCCAAATTGTGAGTTAGTCCATACGTGGTATATATTAGACAAAAAAGGTATGTATAGGTAATTCTACAAATAATAACGAATCGATATGGACTTTTGCACGGTACTTACAGAGCCAGAATTTAAATATGGGGGTCGCTTGTGTGGGGGCTATATACAATTATGAACTTGATATGGACCAATTTTTGTGTGATTGGGGATCGATTTATCTGAGGGCTATATAGAACTATAGAACGATATGGACCTATTTAGGAATGTTTGTTAACGGCCATATACTAGCACAATGTACCAAATTTCAACTGACTCGGATGAAATTTGCTCCTCCAAGAGGCTCCAAAACCAAATTTTGGGGATCGGTTTATATGAGGCTATGTATGATTATGGACTGATATGGACCACTTTTGGCATGGTTGTTAAATATCATATACTTCCACCACGTACCAAATTTCGAGCAGATCGGATGAATTTTGCTTCTCCAAAAGGCACCGGAGGTCAAATCTGGGGATCGGTTTATATGGGAGTTATATATAATTATGGACTGATAGGAACCAATTCCTGCATGGTTGTTGGATACCATATACTAACATCACGTACCAAATTTCAACCGAATGGGAAGAATTTTGCTCTTCCAAGGGGCTCTGGAGGTCAAATCTGGGGATCGGTTTATATGGGGTCTATATATAATTATGGACCGATATCGACCAATTTTTGCATGAGAGTTTGAGGCCATATATTAACACCACGTACCAAATTTCAACTGAATCAGATGAATTTTGGTCTTCCAAGAGGCTCCGGAGGTCAAATCTGGTGATCGGTTTATGTGGGGGCAATATATAATTATGGACCGATGTGGAACACTATGTAACAAATTTCAGCCGGATCGGATGAAATTTGCTTCTCTTAGAGGCCTCGCAAGCGAAATCGGGGGATCGGTTTATATGGGGGCTATATATAATTATGGACCGATGTGAACCAATTTTTGCATGGTTGTTAGAGACCATATACTAGCAAAATGTACCAAATTTCAATTGACTCGGATGAAACTTTCCAAGAGGCTCCAAAACCAAATCTCGTGATCGGTTTATATGACCACTTTTGGCATGGTTGTTAAATATCATATACTACCACCACGTACCAAATTTCAACCAGATCGGATGAATTTTCTTCCTCTAAAAAAGCACCGGAGGTCAAATCTGGGGATCGGTTTATATGGGGACTATATATAATTATGGACTGATATGAACCAATTCCTGCATGGTTGCTGGGAGCCACCGTGGTGCAATGGTTAGCATGCCCGCCTTGCATACACAAGGTCGTGGGTTCGATTCCTGCTACGACCGAACACCAAAAAGTTTTTCAGCGGTGGATTATCCCACCTCAGTAATGCTGGTGACATTTCTGAGGGTTTCAAACTTCTCTAAGTGGTTTCACTGGAATGTGGAATGCCGTTCGGACTCGGCTATAAAAAGGAGGTCCCTTGTCGTTGAGCTTAACATGGAATCGGGCAGCACTCAGTGATAAGAGAGAAGTTCACCACTGTGGTATCACAATGGACTGAATAGTCTAAGTGAGCCTGAGACATCGGGCTGCCACATAACCTAACCTAACCTAACCTAACCTATGGTTGCTGGAAACCATATACTAACATAACGTACCAAATTTCAACCGAATCGAATGAATTTTGGTCTTCAAAAAAGCTCCGGAAGTCAAATCTGGCGATCGGTTTATATGCGGGACCGATGTAGACCAATTTTTGCATGCTCATTAGAGACCATATACTAACACCATGTACCAAATTTTGTCAAAATTTTATTTCTAAAGAAAATTTTGCCAAAATTTTATTTCTATGCAAAATTGTGTAAACATTTTATTCCTATAGAAAATATTATCAAAATTTTATTTTAATAGAAAATTTTGTCAACAATTTATTTCTGTAGAAAATTTTGTCAAAATTTTATTTCTATAGAAAATTTTGTCAAAATTTTATTTCTATAGAAAATTTTGTCAACATTTTATTGTAATAGAAAATTTTGTCAAAATTTTATTTCTATAGAAAATTTTGTCAAAATTTTATTTCTATAGAAAATTTTCTCAAAATTTTATTTTAATATAAAATTTTATCAAAATTTTATTTCTATAGAAAATTTTGTCAAAATTTTATTTCTATAGAAAATTTTGTCAAAATGTTATTTCTATAGGAATTATTGTCAAAATTTTATTTGTAAAGCATCCTCTACTTGCAGCAAAACTATCAACCAATTATCAGAATAAATTCAGGCAGTTCATTAAACCCAACAATGAACCACACTTGAACCTCCCGAAAAAAGGTTTTGTACGATAGCCGGCTTATGCCGAAATAAATTCAAAACAAACATATCTCTTTTCTTTTGCCACTGTCAAATCATCGATTTGAATTCAGTTTGCTGGGTTTATTTTGAGCGTGCTTCCTCTTCTTTTTCCATTTTTTTTGTTTTGTTATTGTTGGTTTTGTTTTTTAAGCATTGTTGTTGTTTTTGTTGCAGCTTTATTTCTATAGAAAATTTTGTCAAAATTTTATTTCTATAGAAAATTTTGTTAAAATTTTATTTCTATAGAAATTTTTGTCAAAATTTTATTTCTATAGAAAATTTTATCAAAATTTTATTTCTTTAGAAGATTTTATCAAAATTTTATTTTAATAGAAAATTTTGTCAAAATTTTATTTGTAAATAAAATTTTGTCAAAATTTTATTTGTAAAGAAAATTTTATCAAAATTTTATTTCTATAGAAAATTTTGTCAAAATGTTATTTCTACAGAAAATTTTGTCAAAATTTTATTTCTATAAAAAATTTTGTTAAAATTTTATTTCTATAGAAAATTTTGTCAAAATGTTATTTCTACAGAAAATTTTGTCAAAATTTTATTTCTATAGAAACTTTTGTCAAAATTTTATTTCTTTAGAAAATTTTGTCAAAATTTTATATCTATAGAAAATTTTGTCAAAATTTTATTTTTGTAGAAAATTTTATTACAATTTTATTTCTATAGAAAATTTTGTCAAAATTTTATTTCTGTAGAAAGTTTTGTAAAAATTTTATTTCTATAGAAACTTTTGTCTAAATTTTATTTCTATAGAAAATTTTGTAAAAATTTTATTTCTATAGAAAATTTTGTCAAAATTTTATTTTAATAGAAAATTTTTTAAGGACCTCTTGGTTGGAGAGGAATATTTGGCAAAATCTACCAAGACATCAAGAATTCTACCAATCAACCAAACAGTAAAAAATCTACCATTTGTGGTAGAATTCTACCAATTGTGACAGCGGTGCTAGGGATACAATGTCGAAAATCGACTAATCGACTTTTTATAAAAAAAGCGAAGTCAATCTTTTGTAATTCGCAAAGGTAATAAATTTTTATGAAAATCGAATCGACTAATAGACTTTTAGTCATTATTGCTTTGATCGCATTGCAAATGCATTCAATGATAAATTACTCATTCTTCAATATCCTTTTGTTAAAATTGCCATGATATATCTCAAATATCCACATAATTACATTCACTCGCCCATTTACATTTGCTTATGATTGCGTATACTATGTTGTTTTGGTGATTAACACAGATACATAATTGTAAGGACTGTGAAAAGTACTCTTACACCATACACAAAGTGGCTTTTGTAAAATGTAACACAATGTATGAGTGGCGGTCAAACTACAAAGCCAAAAAATTGTAATTAAGCGGTAGGTAAACAGAAAATTAAATATTAATCCCAATGGTACTTTACAAGCTTAAACATAATTATGGCCATGGTAAAAATAAACTATACAACCAAGCCATTGCAAGAGACCAGTTAACAAGCAACAATACAATCATAACGCTGGCAGAAGCCAACAAAACCATCAACGATATTGCCAACGCTAAAAGAGTTATAGTACTACCCAGTCAGTAGCCATTTTACCACTACACTACTGGTCAGTGTGCCAACAATCAGCAGAATGCGATAATGATAAAATAATGCAACAAAAACAGGGGCCAATATGAATGTTCATATACGTACATACATATACTCCCTATACATGTTTTATGTTTGAACAAAAATTCATAATTTGGCATAAAAATTAAGTGAAATTTTATATGAATTGGAATTACCACATTAGGTCCTTTGTTGGTATGGGTGTTAGTATGTGTGTGTGTGAGAAGAGTGTATTATGTTTAAATTAAGAGGATAATATTGAAAGCTACAACTTTTAGTTGGGACGAAAACACACACAGAGATTTACCATGCCCTTGTCATTACTGACACTGGTCATTTGATATTACACTAAACAAACATCCCAGCAAAAATAATTGGAAGTTGTTCTAAAGGCACAACTATCGAAGCACTTTCAAAAATGTTTTTCGAAAGATATTCTTTATATTATCTATGCAGGAAGTTCTTTTAATTCAATTTTTTATAACTCGTTTTTTTTTTCATATTTGTAATGGGCAATTTTAACTTTTTTGTTTCAAAAAAGTTAAAAACTGAATAAGAGTTAATAATATGAAGAAAATTATTTAAAGCTTGTCAACAAAAAAAATACTTCTGGATATCTCGGACATAAAACTTACACTAAATTAAGGATAAAATTCTATAAAATAACGAAATTTTAATTAAAAGAAAGTTTAAGTTAACAACTTACCCATAAAAGTATTATTATAAACTATATGTTAATAATTTCTTGAAAATATGTTGGTAATACAAACCTGAAAATAAAAGAAAATATATACAACATTTTAAAATCGCATGCGTGATGAATTTTTATTTATGGAATAAAAAAGTACTATTTTTATTTTAGCATTTCATATTTTTTTAAATATATTTATTATTAATACTTAACAAGTAAATATGGCCGAACGTTCGGTCAGGATGAACATTATGTAACCTCCACCATAGATTGTCCACAAAGTTCTATTAAAGATTGTCATCCCCAATCGAAGTACTTGGTAACCTTCCTAACATTGTCTTCTAAATTATATGCTAGTCCATATATATGTATATTTTGTAAAAATTTTACTTCTATAGAAAATTTTTGTCAAAATTGAATTTCTATAGAAAATTTTGTCAAAATTGGATTACTATAGAAAATTTTGTCAAAATTGGAGTTCTATAGAAAATTTTTTCAAAATTTTATTTCTATAAAATATTGTGTCTAAATTTTATTTCTATAGAAAATTTTGTCAAAATTTTATTTCTATAGAAAATTTTGTCAACATTTTATTTCTATAGAAAATTTTGTCAAAATTTTATTTCTATAGAAAATTTTGTCAAACGTTTATTTCTATAGAAGATTTTGTCAAAATTTTATTTCTATAACAAATTTTGTTAAAATTGGATTTCTATAGAAACTTTCTTCAAAATTTTATTTCCATAGAAAATTTTGTCACAATTTTATTTCTATAGAAAATTTTGTCATAATTTTTTTTCTATAGAAAATTTTAAATTTCATTTCTATAGTACGTTTCATTTCTATAGTACGTTTTGTCAAAATTTGATTTCTATAGAAAATTTTCTAAAAATTTTATTTCTAAAGAAACTTTTTGTCGGAATTTTATTTCAAAAGAAAATTTTGTATAAATTTTATTTCAATAGAAAATTTTGTCAAAATTTTATTTCTATAGAAAATTGTACTTCTATAAAAAAATTTTGTACTTCTACAGGCACTTATGTCAAAATGTTATTTCTATAGAAACTGTTTTTCAAAATTTTATTTCTATAGAACATTTTGTTAAAATTTTATTTCCAATTATTTGTAAAAATTTTATTTATTTCTATAGAAAATTTTCTCAAAATTTTATTTCTATAACAAATTTTGTCCAAATTTTATTTCTATAGAAAATTTTGTCAAATTTTTATTTCTACAGGAAATTTCCTGAAAATGGTTTCTATAGAAGATTTTGTCAAAATTTTATTTCTTTCGAAAATTGTCTCAAAATTTTATTTCTATAAAAAATTTTGTTAAAATTTTATTTCTATAGAAAATTTTGTAAAAATTTTATTTTTATAGAAATTTTTTTCTATAAAAATTTTTGTTAAAAATTTATTTCTATAGAAAATTTTGTCAAAATTTTATTTTTATAGAAATTGTTTCAAAAGTTTGTTTCTATGGAAAATTTTGTCAAAATTTTATTTCTGTAGAAATTTTTTTCAAAATTTTATTTCTATAGAAAATTTTGTCAAAATTTTATTTCTATAGAAAATTTTCTCAAGATTTTATTTCTAGAGAAAATTTTCTCAAAATTTAATTTCTATTGAAAATTTTGTCAAAATTTTATTTCTAGAGAAACATTTTCAAAATTTTATTTCTATAGACAATTTTGTCAAAATTTTATTCCTATTTATTTGTTAAAATTTTAATTTATTTCTATAGAAAATTTTGTCAAAATTTTATTTCTATAGAAAATTTTCTCTAAATTTTATTTCTATAGAAAAATTTTCTCAAAATTTTATTTCTATAGAAAATTTTGACAAAATTTTATTTCTACAAAAAATTTTGTCAAAATTTTATTCCTATAGAAAATTTTTTCAAAATTTTATTTCTATTTATTTGTTAAAATTTTATTTATTTCTATAGAAAATTTTGTCAAAATTGTATTTCTACAGCAAATTTTTTCAAAATTTTATTTCTATAAAAAATTTTGTCAAAATTTTATTTCTAGAGAAACTTTTTCAAAATTTTATTTCTATTTATTAGTTAAAATTTTATTTATTTCGATAGACAATTTTGTCAAAATTTTATTTATTTCGATAGAAAATTTTTCTCAATATTTTATTTATATAGAAAATTTTGTCTAAACTTTATTTGAATAGAAAAATTTGTCAAAATTTGATTTGTGCAGAAACTTTGTGCAAAATTTTGTCAAAATTTTATTTCTACAACAAATTTTATCAAAATTTTATTTCTATAGAAATTTTTCTCAAAATTTTATTTCTATAGAAAATTTTGTCAAAATTTTATTTCTATAGGAGAAATTTCCTGAAAAT
Organism: Haematobia irritans; assembly: GCF_050003625.1. NCBI lineage: Eukaryota > Metazoa > Arthropoda > Insecta > Diptera > Muscidae > Haematobia > Haematobia irritans. The sequence goes on along the minus strand of NC_134397.1, from coordinate 165,950,122 downwards.
TGTTTCTATAGAAGATTTTGTCTAAACTTTATTTCAATAGAAAATTTTGTCAAAATTTTGTTTCAATAGAAAATTTTATCAAAATTTTATTTCTGTAGAAAATTTTCTTAAAATTTTATTTCTAAGAAAATTTTCTCAAAATTTTATTTCTATAGAAAATTTTGTCAAAATTTTATTTCTATAGAAAATTTTGTCAAAATTTTATTTCTATAGAAAATTTTGTCAAAATTTTATTTCAATATAAATTTTTGTCAAAATTTTATTTCTATTTATTTGTTAAAATTTTATTTATTTCAATAGAGAATTTTCTCAACATTTTATTTCTATAGAAATTTTTCTCAAAATTTTATTCCTATAGAAATTTTTCTCAGAATTTTATTTCTATAGAAAATTTTCTCAAAATTTTATTTCTATAGAAAATTTTCTCAAAATTTTATTTCTATAGAAAATTTTGTCAAAATTTATTTCTAGAGAAAATTTTCTCAAAATTTCATTTCTATAGAAAATTTTGTCAACATTTTATTTCTAGAGAAAATTTTTCAAAATTTTATTTCTATAGAAAATTTTGTCAAAATTTTATTTCTATAGAAATTTTTCTCAAAAATGTATTTCTATAGAAAATTTTGTCAAATTTTTATTTCTAGATAAAATTTACTCATAATTTCATTTCTATAGAAAATTTTGTCAAAATTTCATTTCAAGAGAAACTTTTTCAAAATTTTATTTCTATTTATTTGTTAAAATTTTATTTATTTATAATTTTATTTCTATTTATTAGTTAAAATTTTATTTATTTCTATAGAAAATTTTGTCAAAATTTTATTTATATAGAAAATTTTGTCAAAATTTTATTTCTATAGAAAATTTTGTCAAAATTTTATTTCTATAGAAAATTTTGTCAAAATTTTATTTCTATAGAAAATTTTGTCAAAATTTTATTTCTATAGAAAATTTTGTCAAAATTTTATTTCTATTGGAACTTTTTGCAAAATTTTATTTCTATTTATTTGTTAAAATTTTATTTATTTCTATAGAAAATTTTGTCAAAATTTCATTTCTACAGGAAATTTTATCAAAATTTTATTTATATAGATAATTTTGTCAAAATTTTATTTCCACAGAAAATTTTGTCAACATTTTATTTCTATAGAAAATTTTGTCAAAAATTTAATTCTATAGAAAATTGGGTCAAGTAATCCAGGTAGTTGTGGATGACAAAATACTAGATTTTTGTTTGTTTGCGTGTATAACAATTTATTGGAGAAATTTTGCGCTCCATAATAGAACCGTCGTTTCAATATGCCCTGGCAGTTATTATAACAACATTTTTAAAGTATTTAATTCTTTATCATTTCCCTCAACCCCCAATGGGGAATGAATAAGAAAAAAATCCCCTGCCAAGTCAGCAAATATTTCTTGGAACCTTTTTTTCTCCAAACAATTGCTACTGAAATTGAAAAAATGTATATCAATAATAATGTTGATGACGGCAATATTAACCAATTTCGATCGACAAAGGCAGCTTAGGAAAAAGCAAACCAAACAGATATACACCACGACTATAAAGGCTATATGGGATGATGGTGATAACGGCCAGGTTGTACCATCTTTTAAAAATCCATTACGGTTTATGGCACCAGATATAATAAACATCAAATGGAACACGTATTAAAATAAAGCATTTTCGCAATTCCCTTAAATTAGAGATTTGCATGTCTGCCATAATTTTCATTATATTATTTTCCTTTTATTCTGGCTTTTTTACCTTTTGTTTCAGTTATTGGGGCTCCGCTTTTCCTTTTGCAAAATCCTTGGAATTCGTTATTCGTCTACAATGCCCTGATCCATAGCCTGACAGGATGACAGGCCGAGCTAAGGCATGCCAACTAACTAACCAACTAACATAGCTGATGGTAGAAATTCTACTACAGAAATCTAAATAAAAGAATTTTTATGTAAATTTAATATGCACTTTCACTTTATTGTGTGATATACAATCAAAATTACATAAATATCCATATAAAAATAGCCAAAAGTATATGAAGAAGAGAAGCAAGCGGTGTTGACCTCTGAAAAAGGGGTATAATGTGAACTCAATCCATTTCTGGTAAAAGCAAAATCCTCTAGAGGAGCTATTGTGGCCGGTGTAGGAAAAAAATATCGTATGGGAATGGTTAGGGTTTGTGCTGAGGTCACGTAAGGCCATTAGAGAACTGTTATTGTTATACTCACTCACTCTTTGTGGTTTCTTCGTCTTTGGTCTTTTGTGAAGCAGGAAGGACATGGTATACTAATCGAGACACACAAACACACATTCACAGACACCCTCTCATAGTCTTCTCGAAGCATGCGATATGTTTTACCGGCATCAGTAGTAGCAATGCCACCTAACCATTCTCTATTCTCATGTTTTAGTATTTGGCCTAATAGAAATGAAAACCTGCGTGTTTAAGTGCGATTTAGAAGCTTTTATTGTTGCTTCTATGGCCGCCTGTGGGTGCGAAAGTATGTGTGTGGGTGTGTGTAAGGGTACTTTGCCGAGGAAGAAGTAAAAAAAAAAATCTAAATCTAAGAGTTTATATTGTTGTAGAAAAGCTATGTGTTTAAGAATATGAAGAAATAAAATATTTTATATATATATGAAATATTTTGTTAAAGGGGTATTTTGTTGTTGATTTTCTTGAACGGTTTATGCATTTATCAAATCTCAAGAGGACAGTGACCGTAGACAATCAAAAATGTGTACAAATAAAAGCAATTTGAGGCACAAAGATTCAACTCAAAATACTGAAATATTTTAAAGTCGGGCAATTCAATACATTTGATTTTTCTGTTTTGGTAGCACTAGAAACATAAAGAAAAAAATTGTGAAAAACCCGGAAGTTGTTCCACAAACACATCCCGGGATTCTCAACCAATTCCACATACAATAAAGTGTTTTTTTGAACATGCCTTGGAAAACAATCTATTTGGATGTTTTAATAGAAATTTTTATTTTTGACAAAATTTTCTATAGAAATAAAATTTTGACAAAATTTTCTGTAGAAATAAAATTTTGACAAAATTTTCTATTTTAATAAAATTTTGACAAAATTTTCTATAGAAATAAAATTTTGACAAAATTTTCTATAGAAATAAAATTTTGACAAAATTTTCTATTGAAATAAAATTTTGACAAAATTGAAATAAAATTATGGCAAATTTTTCTATAGAAATAAAATTTTGACCAAATTTTCTATAAAAATAAAATTTCAGAAAATTTTCTATAAAAATATAATTTTGGGAAAATTTTCTATTGAAATAAAATTGTGACAAAATTTTCTATTGAAATAAAATTGTGACAAAATTTTCTACTGATATAAAATTTTGACAAAATTTTCTATAAAAAGAAAATTTTGGGAAAATTTTATATTGAAACAACATTTTGACAAAATTTTCTATAGAAATTAAATTTTGATAAAATTTTCCATAGTAATACATTTTTGAGAAAATTTTCTATAGAAATAAAAGTTCGACAACATTTTCTATAGAAATAACATTGTGACAACATAGAAATAAAATTTTGACAAAATTTTCTATGGAAATAAAATTTTGACAAAATTTTCTATAAAAATAAAATTTTGACAAAATTTTCTATAGTAATAAAATTTTGACAAAATTTTCTATTAAAATAAAATTTAGATAAAATTTTCTATAGAAATAAATTTTGACAAAATTTTCTATAGAAATAAAATTTTGACAAAATTTCTATTAAAATAAAATTAAGATAAAATTTTCTATAGAAATAAATTTTGACAAAATTTTCTATAGAAATAAAATTTTGACAAAATTTTCTATAGAAATACAATTTTGACAACATTTTCTATAGAAATAAAATTTTGAGAAAATTTTCTATAGAAACAAAAATTTGACAAAATTTTCTATAGAAATAAAATTTTGACAAAATTTTCTATAAAACAAAAATTTGGCCAAAATTTTCTGCAGAAATAAAATTTTGACAAAAATTTCTATAGAAATAAAATTTTGACAATAATTTCTATTGAAAAAAAAATTGGTAAAATTTTCTATAGAAATGAAATTTTGAAAAAATTTTCTATAGACATAAAATTTTGACATAATTGTCTGTATAGATAAAATTTTGTCAACATTTTCTATAGAAATTAAATTTTGATAAAATTTACTATAGTAATACATATTTGAGAAAATTTTCTATAGCAATAAAATTTCGACAACATTTTCTATATAAATAACATTTTGACAACATAGAAATAAAATTTTGACAAAATTTTCGATGGAAATAAAATTTTGACAAATTTTTCGATAGAAATAAAATTTTGAGAAAATTTTCTATAGAAATAAAATTTTGACAAAATTTTCTATAGAAATAAAATTTAGATAAAATTTTCTATAGAAATAAATTTTGCAAACATTTTCTATAGAAATAAAATTTAGAAAAAAATTTTCTATAGGAATAAAATTTTGGCAAAATTTTCCATAGAAATAAAACTTTGAAAAATATTTCTATAGAAATAAAATTTTGACAAAATTTTCTATAGAAATAAAATTTTGACAAAATTTTCTATAGAGATAAAATTTCGGCAAATTTTTTATAGAAATAAAATTTTGACAAAATTGTCTATAGAAATAAAATTTTGACAAAATTTTCTATAGTAATAAAAATTTGACAAAATTTTCTATAGAAATAAAATTTTGACAAAAGTTGCTATAAAACAAAAATTTGGATAAAGTTTTCTGCAGAAATAAAATTTTGACAAAAATTTCTATAGAAATAAAATTTTGACAAAATTTTCTATAAAACAAAAATTTGGCCAAAATTTTCTGCAGAAATAAAATTTTGACAAAAATTTCTATAGAAATAAAATTTTGACAATAATTTCTATTGAAAAAAAAATATTTGGTAAAATTTTCTATAGAAATGAAATTTTGAAAAAATTTTCTATAGACATAAAATTTTGACATAATTGTCTGTATAGATAAAATTTTGACAACATTTTCTATAGAAATTAAATTTTGATAAAATTTACTATAGTAATACATTTTTGAGAAAATTTTCTATAGCAATAAAATTTCGACAACATTTTCTATAGAAATAACATTTTGACAACATAGAAATAAAATTTTGACAAAATTTTCGATGGAAATAAAATTTTGACAAATTTTTCGATAGAAATAAAATTTTGAGAAAACTTTTCTATTGAAATAAAATTTTGACAAAATTTTCTATAGAAATAAAATTTAGATAAAATTTTCTATAGAAATAAATTTTGCAAACATTTTCTATAGAAATAAAATTTAGAAAAAAATTTTCTATAGAAATAAAATTTTGGCAAAATTTTCCATAGAAATAAAACTTTGAAAAATATTTCTATAGAAATAAAATTTTGACAAAATTTTCTATAGAGATAAAATTTCGGCAAATTTTCTATAGAAATAAAATTTTGACAAAATTTTCTATAGAAATAAAATTTTGACAAAATTTTCTATAGAAATAAAATTTTGACAAAATTTTCTATAGAAATAAAATTTTGACAAAATTTTCTATAGAAACAAAATTTTGACAAAATTTTCTATAGAAATAAAAATTTGACAAAATTTTCTATAGAAATAAAATTTTGACAAAATTTGCTATAAAACAAAAATTTGGCTAAAGTTTTCTGCAGAAATAAAATTTTGACAAAAATTTCTATAGAAATAAAATTTTGACAAAATTTTCTATAGAAATAAAATTTTGGCTAAACTTTCTATAGATACAATTTTGACAATATTTTCTATAGAAATTAAATTTTGATAAAATTTTCTATAGTAATAAATTTTTTGAGAAAATTTTCTATAGAAATAAAATTACGACTACACTTTCTATAGAAATATTTATTTCTATGTTTGACAACATAGAAATAAAATTTTGACAACATTTTCTATTGAAATAAAATTTTGGCAAAATATTCTACAGAAATGAAATTTTGGTAGATTATTCTTGCCTTGAGTGGCAACCAGGATTATAAACCGATATGGACCCATTTTGGCATGGTTGTTAGCGGCAATGTACCAAATTTCAACGGAGTCGGATGAATTTTGCTCCTCCACGAGGTTCCAGAGTTCAAATCTGGGGATCGATTCATATGAGGGCTATATATACTTATGGACTGATATCGACCAATTTTTGCATGGTTGTTAGACACCACTAACCAAATTTCAACCGGATCGGATTAATTTTGCTCCTACAATAGATTCAAATCTGGGGATTGTTTTAAATCGGGGTTTTATATATTTATGGACCGATGTGGACCAATTTTCGCATGGTTGTTAAAGACCATATTCTAACACCCCATACCAAATTTCAATCGGATCGGGTGAATTTTGCTACTCCAAGATGCTCGGGAGGTAAAATCTGGGAATCGGTTTATATGGGGGCTATATATAATTATGGACCCTTATTGACCAATTTTTGCACGGTTATTAGATACCATATAATAATACCGCGAACCAAATTTCAAGCATATCGGATGAAATTTGCTTCTCTAAGAGGCCACACTTGAAAACAAAACACATTCTCAAAAAAGAGATTTAGGATATATTTTCATAATTCAAAAGGGCCCCAAAAGTTAAATGAAGTTACTTCCAAAAAAAAAAAAAAAAAAAATTGGTATTGTTTTCTTCCATATAATTTTTTGGGGTCCTATTTCATTTAGGTTTTTGGGCTAAATTCATGGGGTCCATATTTATAACGCCCTCTCTTATTTGGTCAATAATTTCTTCCTTGAACATGTGAACCACAATCAGATTTCAGCATTAAAATTTCATTTAACCATGGAAAACTCTTCATAATACCTTAACCCACTGTAGGTCATTGTAACGCCCCTCAGGCAAAACGGTTCATTAGCCAACATAGTGCTTATACGTATAGTATTTGCTTAAAAAATTCGTGTAATAATAGCATTCTTTTGCCATAGAAAGGAGCACACAAAAAAAATCTAGTGCAAAATATATAATGGCTTAAATTTATAATGATTACTAGCGCTATTATCCTTAATCACCGGCCACCCCCTATCTGAGTGGGTTAGTAGTGTCTAAAACTCAAATGTAAGGTGTTTGGTTTTTGTGGCGCTAATTTTCTTTGCCGTTGAGTGTATAAAAGGGGTGAACAAATTATTATAATTTACAAAATTGCTGTAAAACATAGCGTAAATATGAAAATTGTTTCACAAGGAAAAATTTTAATTTGGTAACACATTCTACTTAGAGCGATAGAAAAAAAAGAAATTCAAAAGGGATACAAACCCCTAAAAACAATTCACATAACATGCATTAGATTCGTTCTTGTGAAGAGTTTCGTGAGATGGTTTTAATTGCAGGTTAGACCGAAGAATTAATATTATTTAAATGTTACTAATTACCTACCAATCAAATTATGATGGATGAAGGAGGAAATATTTGACACTGAAGAAATATTAAAGTGATATTAAAGATTGTACAAAAACTAAATTTTAGAATGCATGAGGGACCAACAAGTTTGTCAGCCGAAATTATGGCGTATATACTTATTTATAAATACCATTTTGGATTACAGTTAAAGTTCATGTACTCAAAGAAAAAAAAGTTTATTTGGATCCAAAGAGTATGACCATCCCTTAAGGATTTTGGTATTGATTCCAAGCCAAAGATTCGGCTTCATTAAAATAAGGACTATTTTAGGGAATTAGCTGTTTTTAAGTCTAGGCTCTGGGAGCCACCGTGATGCAATGGTTAGCATGCCCGCCATGCATATACAAGGTCGTGGGTCGTGGTCGATTCCTGCTTCGACCTAACACCAAACAATTTTTCAGCGGTGGATTATCCCACCTCAGTAAAGCTCGTGACATTTCTGAGTGTTTCAAAGCTTCTCTAAATGGTTTCACTGCAATGTGGAACGCCGTTCGGACTGGGCTATAAAAAGTAGGTCCCTTGTCATTGAGCTTAATGTGGAATCGGGCAGCACTCAGTGATAATAGAGAAGTTCACCAATTTGGTATCACAGTGGATTGAATAGTCTAAGTATAAGATACTTCGGGCTGCCACCTAACCTAACCTAACCTAAGTCTAGGCTCTATAAAATTAAAATTAGGATACAGACTGTCGCATTTTTATTTTTTTTAACAAAGTTATTCATGTACAAATAAATTTCGGTTAAAAACACCAATTTTTAACAGATACTCCAAAATAAAAAAAATGTTATCTTAATTAAAAAAAAAATCTTTAAATCAAAAATGTAAAATCCTTAATATAATTTTTAACAGATACTCCAAAACAAAAAAAATTTTATCTTAATTAAAAAAAAAAATCTTTAAATCAAAAATGTAAAATCCTTAATATAAGTTTTAGCCTATTTGAAGTCTTTTATCATTAATCCAAGAATTCAATGCCTCAGTTAGGTTAGGTTAGGTTAGGTTAGGTTAGGTTAGGTTAGGTTAGGTTAGGTTATGTGGCAGCCCGATGTATCAGGCTCACTTAGACTATTCAGTCCATAGTGATACCACAGTGATGAACTTCTCTCTCATCACTGCCCGATTCAATGTTAAGCTCAATGACAAGGGACCTCCTTTTATAGCCGAGTCCGAACGGCGTTCCACATTCCAGTGAAACCACTTAGAGAAGCCTTGAAACCTCAGAAATGTCACCAGCATTACTGAGGTGGGATAATCCACCGCTGAAAAACTTTTCGGTGTTCGGTCGTAGCAGGAATCGAACCCACGACCTTGTGTATGCAAGGCGGGCATGCTAACCATTGCACCACGGTGGCCTCAGTTAATTTAAAGATTATTTCTTTAAATCAAAAATATTTTTATTTAATTTAAGGAAAATTTGCCTTACTTCAAAGGCATTTGACTGTGACAGAGAGAGAGAGAGGTTTTCACCTCATGTCCTAAACTTAAAGAAGGAAATTTTTAAATCAATGATTATAAACCTTTTTTAATTAATTCTTTTAATTAAAATTTATTTATTTTAAAGACATTTTTCCTTAATATTGTGTAAATTGGGTAACCTTAATTTTACGTTTCATAATCTTCCATATTAGGTCAATATTTTGTTCAGTATGTATTTCACTGCTAACAAAAGCTGTCATCCTTTGTTTTATATTAAAAAAAAAAAAAAACATCCTTAATGGGTCGCAATAAAGGACATTAGGACTTGTCCTAATAATAAATTTTTCAAGCTTTGTTTTATTCTGTTGCAGTTGAAGTAATTATTGCTGGTTGATTGAACATCGATGTCGTTGTTGTTTTTTTTTATCTAAAATTTATTTCGATTTGTTTTTAGTATTTGTTCGATGGTATTAGCAAAACAATGTAACATGCCGATTTTTTCATAGGTTCACGTCAAAGTTCATTAAGTTAACAATTACCCTATATTTTCAAATATTTATTCTCTTTTTTCTCATTTTTATACCCTCCATCATAGGATGAGGGTATATTAACTTTGTCATTCCGTTTGTAACACATCGAAATATTGCTCTAAGACCCCATAAAGTATATATATTCTGGGTCGTGGTGAAATTCTGAGTCGATCTGAACATGTCCGTCCGTCCGTCCGCCACGCTAACTTCCGAACGAAACAAGCTATCGACTTGAAACTTGGCACAAGAGGTTGTTATCGATGTAGGTCGGACGGTATTGAAAATGGGCCATATCGGTCCACTTTTACGTATAGCCCCCATATAAAGCGACCATCAGATTTGGCTTGTGGAGCCTCTAACAGAAGCATATTTCATCCGATCCGGCAGAAATTTCGTATATGGTGTTGGTATATGATCTCTAATAACCATGCAAAAATTGGTTCACATCGGTCCATAAATATATATAGCCCCCATATAAACCGATCCCCAGATTTGGCTTGTGGAGCCTAAAAGGGAAGCACATTTCATCTGATCCGGCTGAAATTTGGTACATGGTGTTGGTATATGGTCTCTAACAACCATGAAAAAATTGGTTCCCATCGGTCCATAATTATATATAGCCCCCATATAAACCGATCCCCAGATTTCGGCTTACGGAGCCTCAAAGATAAGCAAATTTCATCCGATCCGGCTGAAATTTGGTACATGATGTTGGTATATGGTCTCTAACAACAGTGCAAAAATTGGTCCACATCGGTCCATAATTATATATAGCGCCCATATAAACCGATCCCCAGATTTGGGTTGCGGAGCCTCAAAGAGAAGCAAATTTTATCCGATCCGCCTGAAATTTGTTACATGATATTGATATATTGTCTCTAACAACCGTGCAAAAATTGGTCCACATCGGTTCATAATTATATATAGCCCCAATATAAACCGATCCCCAGATTTGGTTTGCGAAGTCTCCAAGAGAAGCAAATTTCTTCCAATCCGGTTGTAATTTGGAACATGGTCCATATCGGTCCATAATTATATATAGCCCCCATATAAAACGTTCTCCAGATTTGACCTCTGGAGCCTCTTGGAGGAGCAAAATTCATCCAATCCGGTTCAAAGTAGGAACGTGGTGTTAGTATATGGTCGCTAACAACCATACCAAAATTGGTCCAATCACACAAAAATTGGTCCATATCGGTTCATAATCATTGTTGCCACTAGAGCCAAAAATAATCTACCAAAATTTTATTTCTATAGAAAATGTTGTCAAAATTTTATTTCTGGAGAAAATTTTGTTAAAATTTTATTCGGTTCAAAATAAAGTTTTCATCATTGTCAAAATTTTATTTCCATAGAAAATTTTGTCAAAATTTTATTTCTCTAGAAAATTGTTAACATTTTATTTCTGTAGAAATTTTTGTCAAAATTTTCTTTCTATAGAAAATTTGGTCAAAATTTTTATTTCTATAGAAAATTTTGTGAAAATTTTATTTCCATAGACAATTTTTTAATATTTTCTTTCTGTAGAAAATTTTTTCAAAATTGTATGTCTACTTTGTCAAACTGAATTATATACGTATCGGATCGATCTTTTTTGATTTAATATATACCACGTATGGACTTACATACAATTTAGAAGATGGTGTTAGGAGGTTTTAAGATACCTTGCCATCGGCAAGCGTTACCGCAAGTTAAGTAATTCGATTGTGGATGGCAGTGTTTAGAAGAAGTTTCTACGCAATCCATGTTGGAGGGTACATAAGCTTCGGCCTGGCCGAACTTACGGCCATATATACTTGTTATAATTAGGACTTTCCAATGGGATTTACTTGGATATGTTTTGTAAATTGCAATTCAAAGGTTTTTTATCGGTTTCCAATGACTTTGTGTTCTCTTCACCCTTCAGGTTTTGCTGCACAGTAATATATCAGTTACTGTGCTATGTATTACAAAAATTTTGTTGTTTTTTATGTTTTAGGGAATTTAATAAAAATTAAATATTCGACATTTCGACTTTTCTCAAAATTTGAAAATGTCCACTTTCCGGCTTTTTTTTAATTTTTCAATGTTACCACTTCGACTTTTTTAAAATTTAGAAAGAGCAGCATTCTACTTTATTACCGTTTTCGTGCTGCATTTACACTGAGCAATTGTATACATTCATATTCTACGTATGTAATGACTTAGGAAGAATTTCCAAATATTTTAATGCGGTTTTTAATTCAATGCCGCCTTTTTGGTTATTTCCTTAAAAGGGTGTTATTCGATTTTTGGTCAACATAAAAACTCGATTAGTCAATTTGCATCGCAAACTATCAAAAGTCGATTAGTGGAATTTGAAGATTACAAAATGCTGAATTCAATTTGTTTGTTGCCAAAAAGTCGTTTAATCGAATAATCGTTTTTGACTCTTGTATCCCCATAATGGTTTCTCTTATTTTATTTTTTTTACTTCAAACAAATTTGTTTATAGCAGAACGTGCCGTAATAAAGTTTCGTTTCAAAGCTTAGGGGGTTGAATTGTTTTGTGGAATGTTTGATTAGGTTGTTGGAATAGAGCAATAAATGCTTTTATACATATTTTGTTTTTGTGAGGTCCTTGTAATCTAGCATAATGTGAATTTTATGGATTCATTATCATCGGAAACAATAAAATGGGTTGTAAACATTACGTATATCTATCAATAGGCTCAACTCTATTATGATCTTATCGTTTGTAATTTATGTTGGGAGAATTAAAAAACGTAGATTTGCTAAATGTTTAAAACGTGATTCCATGCAACCAAAAAAAAAAAACAACAAAAATTAACAATGAAATAACAATTGAAGATAATACAAGAACAAAGTGTTTCCGGTTGGTGATCAATTATTTTTATGAGATACCAAAAATAGCTTAGGGAAATAATAAAAGGATTGAAATAAATCGTTTGTCTGACATATCCGAGGAATCAACAATGAATTCACGTGTAATTACTTTCTACCATTTCTTAACCTTTTATGTATAAAATTCTATGGAGGAGAATTTATTATATCCTTCATGGTGACTAAATTCTACTAAAGGGAGGATAATGTGTTTTCAGTTTTTTTTTTTTTAAGAATTATAGTGAGCACCTCTCACTACAATCACATTTGATATACATTTTGCCATGACTATTATTTATATTCATGCTCATAAGTACAATTAAGTTATTTTGCTTTTTCCATCACTAATGGACTGCCATTAGGAATTGGCTAGCGATGTGGCCAAAATTCCATAATCATAAAATAAAATTCATTAACTATTTATATTCAATTAATTTACGACTTCAATTAGAAGCTATAAATTTGCATTCAATGCCATATGCGAAATATTAATACCAGTAGAAAATATAATAAATTAATTACAAAATATGACCAATTTGGTAGGAACACTTTCTAATAAATTCTGTAGTTTAATATTATTATAGGTTTTTAGTGAATTAGATTATAATAATTTATTGAATACAATGTATTACGAAATACATATGTTTTCAGTTTTGTTTTAATTAATTTATAAATAAGGACTACTTTATTTATAAATTAAATAAAATAAATTACTTTAAAATGAAGAATGACTTTAAAATGAAGAATGACACATGAATTTTCAAATGATTAATTGAAACCAAGCACTGGATGAAAGTTGGTTTTTTTTTCCTTTAGAATAAAGAAAACTGTATTCAATTTGTATACACATAAATGTAGGCAGGGTTTTACTTCCATTTGAATGATATTAGATAATATAATTGTGACAAATACGGAAAAAGATGACTTCCTATGGATCTTTACCACAATTGCCACAGTTGGTAGAATTTTGCCAAAAATGATAGATTTTTACTATGTGCTAGACTGGCAAAATTCTTGATATTTTGTAGATTTCGCAAAATATTCCTCTCCAACTAAGAGGTACTTCACAAATTTTCTATACACACAAAAAAAAATTCTGATTCAATCACGAAATTAATTGATCCAATTAATTTTTAAATTGATTTCTATAGAAAATTTTCTCTAAATTTTATTTATATTGAAAAATTGAAATTCTAGAAAAATTTACTCATAATTTTATTTATATAAATTTTTTTTTTTTTTTAAATTCTATTTCTACACAGAAAAAGTCTTAATTGAGTTTTAAAATATGTTCAATTAAAAAATTATTCGATGCAATTAAAAAAAATTGATACTATTCATTTTTGTTTCAATTAAAAAAATTTGCTGAATCAATTACATTTTTAATTCAACATATTTTAAAACTCAATTGAGAGTATTTTTTTCTGTGTAGAAAAAGAATTTTAAAAAAAATTTTCTATAGAAATAAAATTATGAGTAAATTTTTATAGAAATTAAATTTTTCTATAGAAATAAAATTTAGAGAAAATTTTCTATGGAAATAAAATTTATTTCTTTCGAAATAATATTTTGCGAAAATTATTTATAAAAATAAAATTTTGAGAAAATTTTCTATAGAAAAAATTTTTTGAGAAACATTTGTATAGAAATAAAATTTTGACAAAATTTTTCTATAAAATTAGAAATAAAATCTTGACTAAATTGTCTACAGAAAGAAAATTTTTATAAAATTTCCTATACAAAGAAAACTTTCAGAAAATTTTCCATAAAAATAAAATATCGATAAAATTTTCTATTGAAATAAAATATTCTATATAAATAAAATTTTCAGAAAATTTTCCATAGAAATAAAATTTTGAGAAAATATTCTATAGAAATAAAATTTTTAAAAAAATTTCTATGGAAATTTAAATTTTGACAAAATTTTCTATAGAAATGAAGTTTCGACATAATTTTCTATAGAAATGAAGTTTCGACAAAACTTTCTTATTTATTTATTATTTATTTATATATTTACAATCATAAAGAATTATGAAAATAAATAGGTAATATAGGTGCTAACAAGATAGGTTTTCGACCTTTCTATAGAAAGCAAATTTTGAGAAAATGTTTTAATAAAATTAATATTTTGAAAACATTATATTTAAATAAAATCTTAACAAAATTTTTTATAGAAATAAAATTTTGACAAAATTCTCTATAGAAATTAAAGTTTGACAAACATTTCTATTGATATAAAATTTAGAGAAAATTTTTTATAGAAATAAACTTTTAATTTTTTTTATTTATTTATTTTTATTTGTTTATTAATTACATTTACAATAAAATTATAAATATAATTGTAAGCTTTGACTGCTAGGGTCTTAAGCTTGAAAATATTTATAAAATATTCTACAAAATAACATTTTGGTACAATTTGGTACAAAATTAAAATTTTGAAAAAATTTTCAACAGAAATAAAATTTTGGCAAAATTTCTATAGAAATAAAATTCTGACAAAATTTTCTATAGAAATAAAAATTTGACAAAATTTTCTATAGAAATAACAGTTGCCGAATCAATTAAATTTTTAATTGAACATATTTTAAAACTCAATAAAGAGTTTTTTTCTTTGTAGAAATAGAATTTTGAAAAAAAATTTTCTATAGAAATAAAATTATGAGTACATTTTTATAGAAATAAAATTTTTCTACAGAAATAAATTTTAGAGAAAAATTTATATTGAAATAAAAGTTATTTCTTTCGAAATAAAATTTTGCGAAAATTATTTATAAAAATAAAATTTTGAGAAAATTTTATATAAAAAACTTTTTGAGAAACATTTGTATAGAAATAAAATTTTGACAAAATTTTTCTATAAAATTAGAAATAAAATTTTGACAAAATTGTCTACAGAAAGAAAATTTTTAGAAAATTTCCTATACAAAGAAAATTTTCTATAAAAATAAAATTTCGACAAAATTTTCTACAGAAATAAAATTTTGACCAAATTTTATATAGAAATAAAATGTTGACAAAGTTTGTTATAGAAATAAAATTTTGGCCAAATTTTCTATAGAAATAAAATGTTGTTAAAATTTTCTATAGAAATAAAATGTTGATAAAATTTTCTATAGAAATAAAATTTTGACTAACTTTTCTATAGAAATAACATTTCGACAACATTTTTTTAGAAATAAAATTTTGACAAAATTTTCTATAGAAATAAAATTTTGACTAACTTTTCTATAGAAATAAAATTTTGACAAAATTTTCCATAGAAGTAAAATTTGGACATAATTTTCTATAGAAATGAATTTTCGACAAAACTTTCTATGTTTGTACGAATTTATTTCGGCATAAGCCGGCTATCATGCAAAACCTTTTTTCGGAAGGTTCAAGTGTTGTTCATTGTTGGATTTAATGAACTGCCTGAATTTATTCTGATAACTGGTTGATAGTTTTGCTGCAAGTAGAGGATGCTGATGAGGAATGTGGTAATTCCGAAACGTGCGTCCATCCAACCATCTTGCAGTCTATAGGGCTTTGCCCAAATAAATTTGACAAACATTCTTTTCTTCTGTTGGTTAAGCTACACTTGTAGTTTAGTCAATGCATGGTTTTAAGCTGAAATCAAAAACAACAACAATGATTAAAGAAAAAAAAAACCAACAATAACAAAACAAAACGAAATAAAATTTTCACAAAATTTTTCTATAAAATTAGAGATAAAATCTTGACAAAATTGTATATGGAAAAAATTTTTAAGAAAATTTCCTATAATAAGAAAACTTTCAGAAACTTTTCTATAAAAATAAAATTTCGACAAAAGTTTTTATAGAAATTAAATTAAAAAAAAAAAATTCTATTGAAATAAAATTAAAAAATAATATAGAAAGAAACAAAATTTTGAGAGAATTTTCTATAGAAATGAAGTTTCGACAAAACTCTCTATAGAAAAAAATTTTTGAGAAAATGTTCCATACAAATAAAATATTGAGAAAATTTTCTATAGAAATACAATTTTGAGAAAATGTTTTAATAAAATTAAAATTTTGAAAAAAAATATATTTAATTAAAATCTTGGCAAAATTTTCTATTGAAATAAAATTTTGACAACATTTTCTATAGAAATTAATGTTTGACAAAATTTTCTATAGATATAAAATTTAGAGAAAAATTTTTATAGAAATAAAATTCGGATTTTATTTATTTTTATTTATTTAGTAATTACATTTACAATAAAATTATAAATATAATTGTAAGCTTTGAATGCTAGGGTCTTAAGCTTGAAAATTTTGATAAAATATTCTACAAAAATAAAATTTGGAAACAATTTTCTACAAAATTAAAATTTTGACAAAATTTCTATAGAATTAAAATTTTGAGAACATTTTATATAGAAATAAAATATTGATAAAGTTTTTACAGAATTTTCTATAGAAATAAAATTTTGACAGAATTTTCATAGAAATAAAATTTTGACAAAATTTTCCGTTGAAATAAAATGTTGACAAAATTTTCTACAGAAATGAAAATTTGAGACAATTTGTTATACAAATACAATTTTGACAAAATTTTCTATAGAAATTAAATTTTGAAATTATTACAATATTTATTCGAGCTTATTGGATAGGAAGATTGTAAAGTTGTACGAAAAGATGATGCACAGTGCGGGTGAAAAAATGGTTAAATTTTGGGAAGTAATTCTCGTATGTAAATTTCATTAGAAATGAAATTAACATAAAAGAACCAAATTGAATCATCTCACCCGGTCAGAGCTCGCTAAAGACTATGGAAATGTGTAGTGGCCAACACTGAAACATATATGTATAGTCAGGCTTGCGAGATGGGTATCTGGCATTTTCTTTTCAGTAACTTAATAATGTAAATTCCCTTAATCTTCCTGTCCAATAAGCTCGAATAAATATTGTAATAATTTCTAGTTTAAATGATTTGGACATTGAGCCAGCCTGCATTGATATCAGGCTAACATAAAAATAGGAAATTAAATGTTGACAAAAATTTCTATAGAAATAAAAATTTGAGGACATTTTTTATAGAAATAAAATTTTGAAAAAAATTTCTATAGAAATAAAATTTTGACAGAATTTTCTATACAAATAAACTTTTGACAGACTTTTCTATAGAAATAAACTTTTGACAAAATTTTCCATAGAAATAAAATTTAAACAACATTTTCTATAGAAATGAAATTTCGACAAAACTTTCTATCGAAATAAAATTTTGAGAAAATTTTCCATAGAAATAAAATTTTGACAAAATTTTCTATAGAAATAAAATTTTAACAAAAAATTCTATTGAATCTTGACAAAATTTTCTATAGAAATTAAATTTGAAAAAAATCTATTGAAATAAAATTAAAAAAAAAAATTATAGAAATAAAATTTTCCACAGAAATAAAATTTTTAAAAAATAAATGTATAGAAATAAAATTCTGACACAATTTTCTACAGAAATAAAATGTTGACAAAATTTTGTATAGAAATGAAAATTTGAGAAAATTTGTTATAGAAATAAATTTCTGACAAAATTTTCTAAAGATATAACATTTTTTGAAAATTTTCTATAGAAATAAAATTTTGAGAAATTCTTTTATAAGAAAATAATTTTGTGAAAATTTTCTATAGAAATAAAATTTTGACAGAATTTTCTATAGAAATAAACTTTTGACAAAATTTTCCATAGAAATAAAATTTAAATCACCTTTTCTCTAGAAGCGAAATTTCGACAAAACTTTCTATAGAAATAAAACTTTGAGAAAATGTTCCATAGAAAAAAAATTACAAAATTTTCTATAGAAATAAAATTTTGATAAAATTTTCTATAAAAATAAAAATTTTACAAAAAAAATGCTATTGAATTAAAATCTTGACAAAAATTTCTATAGAAATTAAATTTTGAAAAAAAAAATTTCTATTGAAATAACATTTAAAAAAAAAATTATAGAAATAAAATGTTTATAAAATTTTCCACATAAATAAAATTAAAAAAAAAAGTTGAAGAAATAAAATTTTGGCACAATTTTCTATTGAAATAAAATGTTGACAAAATTTTCTATAGAAATGAAAATTTGTTATAGAAATAAATTTTTGACAAAATTTTCTAAATGTATAACATTTTGAGAAATTTTTCTATAGAAATAAAATTTTGAGAAATTCGTTTATAAAAAAATAATTTTGAGAAAGTTTTCTATAGAAATAAAATTTTGAGAATTTTTTTGTATTTTTATATAAATTTTGGCAAACTTTTTTATAGAAATAAAATTTTTAGAAAATTGTTGTTTGTTTGATCTCAGCTTAAAGCCATGCATTGACTAAACTACAAATAAATTATAGAAATAAAATTTTTAGAAAATTGTTGTTTTTTTGATCTCAGCTTAAAGCCATGAATTGACTAAACTACAAGTGTAGCTTAACCAACAGAGGAAAAGTATGCTTGTCAAATTTATTAGGGCAAAGCCCTATAGACTGCAAGATGGTTGGATGGTTGCAGTCTATAGGGCTTTGCCCAAATAAATTTGACAAGCATACTTTTCCTCTGTTGGTTAAGCTACACTTGTAGTTTAGTCAATGCATGGCTTTAAGCTGAGATCAAAAAACAACAATAACGATTGAAGAGAAGCCAAGAATAACAAACAAAACGATTTTTAGAAAATTTTTTATAGAATTAACATTTTGAAAACATTTTCTATAGAAATAAAATTTTGACAAAATTTTTCTATAAAATTAAAATTTTGAGTAAATTTTCGATAGAATTAAAATTTTGAGAAAATTGTTTGTATAGAAATAAAATTTTTAAAAAATTTTCTTTAGAAATAAAATTTTGACAAAAGTTTCTATAGAAAAAAAAATTTCTATAGAATTACAATTTTTCTATAGTCCTCGAATTAAACAAATATAAATGCTTTAGATTCCCATTTATGTAAAACGATTTTTTACAATGATCTCATATATATGTAAACTAATACAGAGAGATTTCTATTTGCAAAGAAGCTAACGGATAAATTCTAAACCGCAGCACATTTTGATTGCTCATGCAACAACGATAAAGACAACGATTTCCGGAAGCAACAAAACCAAGCAACAACAAAACGGAAAAAAGAGAACCTCACCGCCAATAAAATCAACTACAAAACTAAACATCAACAATGGACAATTTAAACATCAGCAGCATTCGTTGCTACAATTTGGCTTAGGAGGATTGGCGTCGAAAACGAGCAATTGATTTAACTTACATTTATCACTCTAATGGTACATACAACAACTCAGACCATCAGGACAGGACACTTGTACAGGAAGTACAAAAAAAAAAAACAAGTAAAAACATCGAAATGAAAAGCAATACACGATTTGAAACGGAAGTACTTTGTGCCACTGTATATTTGGCTGTATGTGTGTATGTGTATATATACAAAGGCAGTCAAGTGGCAAAAGCTGGTCCTGTTATGTGACTGAATGAATGAATGAGTGAGTGAGTGAGTGAGTGAAGAGCATATGTGTGAGTAGTATATGCCTGTGTGAATTTGCGACTGCAAATTGTAGTCGGTCAATACAAACGAGCCAAAATCCAAGCGGAAAAATTGAAACAAACCTAAAATAAATGGGAAACAAATCACAGCATTGCGGTCAGAATGTTCAATGTATAGTCCACTACAAATGTCCATGTGCATACATATGTGTGTGTGTGTGAGAGTGTTTGCTTGTGTGTAGGGTATATATATATTGGACATTATGTCTATTGGATACATCTGTGACCGTATACATACATATGTTAACTGTCAGCAAAATTGGGACAAAAGACCAGATTGGTTGCGGTTTAATTTTTAAAGCAGTTTTTTTTCATTACTTTGACTATTCTTGTCCCCCTTTGCTTTGATCTGTTGTGTGTGTGTGTGTTTGTTCTTTGTTGGCATGTATTGATGTAAAAATACCATCAATGGCCTCGAACTATGAATATCCTTCAGTCTCTCGAAGATTTAGTTCAATGTATTGCAATTGAGATAAAGGTATGCTGGTTTTTGTTTTGTAGTTTTGATTGGTTTCTGTGGTTACATTTCCAAACACGGCTTTAGAAAAGAAAAAGAGTACAACTAAAATGTGCTGAGTTTTGCAAATGGTTTTAACATTTGTCTAAATTTAAACTTTCTTGGAGATAAACACACTTTTTAAGTACACAGAAAAAAGAAAAAGGCATTCTGGAAAACAAGGAGCCATCCCGAAAATTATGCCAGGAGTCACGTATGCAACAGAAACCTCAATATGCCCTTAGTGTATAAGACTTGAATAATTAACTTCAGAGGAAGAGGGTTCCAAATTACATTTCTATAAAAAAAATTGGCAGTCTATGAAAAAACTGTAACACATTAGAATTCAAAGCTTTGTCTTCGCGGTTGCCACTCGTGCCAAAAATTATCTACAAAATTTGAAAAAAAAAATTTACCAAAAATCGACGAATTTTAAAAAATATTATTTTGAAATTTTTGATAAAATTTTTGGGGTTATGAAAAAAAATATTTTTTTCTTCGTAAGAAATGTTTTTATACCCACCACCATAGAATAGTGATGGGGGTATAAAAAGTTTGCCATTCCGTTTTTAACACATCGAATTATCAATTTCCGACTATATAAAGTATATATATTCTTGATCAGGGAGAAACTCTAAGACGATATAACGATGTCCGTCTGTCTGTCTGGATGTCTGTTGTAATCACGCTACAGCCTTCAATAATAAAGCTATCTTGCTTAATTTTTGCACAAACTCGGTTTTTGGCTCCAAGCAGGTCAAGTTCGAAGATGGGTTATATCGGACAGGTATAACCCCCTTATAAGCCGAACCCCCAATTTGGGGACTTGGGCTTCTAGAACCCGTATTTTCTATACGATTTGCCTGAAATTGGAAACCTATAGTTTTACGATCATAAATAATAATTGGACACCTATAGGTATTTTAGGACCACAAATAAGTGTGCCGAAAATGGTGCCTATCGGTCCATGTTTTGGTATAGCCCCCATATAGGACGATCTCCCAATTTTACTTCTTGGGCTTCTAGAAACCGTATTTTCAATCCGATTTCCTGAAATTGAAAATCTATAGGAATTTTAGGACCAAAAATAGGTGTGTCGGAAATGGGGTGTTTCGGTCTATGGTTTGCTAAGCCCCCATATAGGTGTATTGGTCTATGTTTTGCTATAGCCTCCATATAATACGACCCCTCGATTTGGGATATTGGGCTTCTAGAAACCTTATTTTCTATCAGATTTTCCTGAAATTCTAAATCTAGAGGTATTTTACAACCACAAATAGGTGTGTCGAAAATGGGGTGTTTCGGTCTATGGTTTGCTAAGCCCCCATATAGCCCAATCTCACGATTTTACTTCTTGAGCTTCTAGAAACCGTAATTGAATAAAAAAATTTGCTTGAAATTTAAAATCTAGAGGTTTTTGAGGACCATAAATATGTGTTCCGAATAAATTGTGTATAGGTATAGATTTTGATATATCCCTCTTATAAAGATTTGGAGTTGTGGTTCTGTAGGATTTTAAGAACCACAACTAGGTGTGCTGAATTTTGTGTATCAGTGCATATTTTTGGCACAGCATTCATATATACTGAGTTCCTGATTTAACTCCTTGGTCGTATATAAACCGTGGTTTTTGGTAAGGCCGATTTCATTTTTGTTGGTATTGAAGGCTAATTGTGAAAATTGTTGAAACTGAATGTAAAATTTCCATATTTTACTTCACTTTTCATTTCGTTTTTTTTTTTCATACCCACCACCATAGGAGTATATATATTCTGGGTAGTGGTGAAATTCTGAGTCGATCTAAGCATGTCCGTCCGTTCGTCCGTCTGTTGAAATCACGCAAACTTCCGAACGAAACAAGCTATCGACTTGAAACTTGGCACAAGTAGTTGTTATTAATGTAGGTCGGATGGTATTGCAAATGGGCCATATCGGTCCACTTTTACGTATAGCCTCCATATAAAAGGACCCCCAAATTTGGTTTGCGATTGATCTAAGAGAAGCAAATTTCATCCGATCCGGCTGAAACTTGGTACATGGTGTTAGTATATGGTCTCTAACAACCATGCAAAAATTGGTCCATATCGGTCCACTTTTACGTATAGCCCCCATATAAACGGACCCCCAGATTTGGCTTGCGATTGCTCTAAGAGATGCAAATTTCATCCGATCCGGCTGAAATTTGGTACATGGTGTTAGTATACAGTCTCTAATAACCATGCAAAAATTGGTTCATATCGGTCCACTTTTACGTATAGCCCCCATATAAACGGTCCCCCAAATTTGGTTTGCGATTGCTGTAAGAGAAGCAAATTTCATCCGATCCGGCTGAAACTTCGTACATGGTGTTAGTATATGATCTCTAACAACCATGCAAAAATTGGTCCATATCGGTCCACTTTTACGTATAGCCCCCATATAAACAGTCCCCCAAATTTGGTTTGCGATTGCTGTAAGAGAAGCAAATTTCATCCGATCCGGCTGAAACTTGGTACATGGTGTTAGTATATGGTCTCCAACAACCATGCAGAAATTGGTCCATATCGGTCCATAATTACATATAGCCCCCATATAAACCGATCCCCAGATGTGGCTTGCGGAGCCTCTAAGAGAAGCAAATTTCATCCGATCCGGCTGAAATTTGGTTCATGGTGTTAGTATATGGTCTCCAACAACCATGCAGAAATTGGTCCATATCGGTCCATAATTACATATAGCCCCCATATAAACCGATTCCCAGATTTGGCTTGCGGAGCCTCTCAGGGAAGCAAATTTCATCCGATCCGACTGAAATTTGGTAAATGGTGTAGGTATATGATCTCTAACAACCATGCAAAAATTGGTCCACATCGGTCCATAATTATATATAGCCCCCATATAAACCGATCCCCAGATGTGGCTTGCGGAGCCTCTAAGAGAAGCAAATTTCATCCGATCCGGCTGAAATTTGGTTCATGGTGTTAGTATATGGTCTCCAACAACCATGCAGAAATTGGTCCATATCGGTCCATAATTACATATAGCCCCCATATAAACCGATTCCCAGATTTGGCTTGCGGAGCCTCTAGGAGAAGCAAATTTCATCCGATCCGGCTGAAATTTGGTACAAGGTGTATGTATGTGGTCTCTAACAACTATGCAAAAATTGGTCCACATCGGTCCATAATTATATATGGCCCCCATATAAACAACTTCCCAGATTTGACCTCCGAAGCCTCTTGGAAGACCAAAATTCATCTGATTCAGTTGAAATTAGGTACGTGGTGTTAATATATGGCCTCAAACACCCATGCAAAAATTGATCGAAATCGGTCCATAAGTATATATAGCCCCCATATAAACCTCCGGTGCCCCTTGGACGAAGCAAAATTCATCCGATTCGGTTGAAATTTTGTACGCGCTGTTAGTATATGGTATCAAACAACCATGCAGGAATTGGTTCATATCAGTCCATAATTATATATTGCCCCCATATAAACCGATTCCCAGATTTGGCTTGCGGAGCCTCTAGGAGAAGCAAAATTTATCCGATCTGGTTGAAACGTACGTGGTACGTGTTTGGTTTTACTATATGATATTTAACAACCATGTCAAAAGTGGTCCATATCAGTCCATAATCATATATAGCCCCCATATAAACCGATCCCGAAATTTGGTTTTGGATCTCCTTGGAGGAGCAAATTTCATCCGAGTCAGTTGAAATTTGGTACATTGTGCTAGTATATGGCCGGTAACAACCATGCCTAACTAGGTCCATATCGGTCTATAGTTATATATAGACCTCAGATAAATCGATCCCCAATCACACAAAAATTGGTCCATATCAAGTTCATAATTGTATATAGCCCCCACATAAGCGATCCCCATATTTTAAATCTGGCTCTCTACGTACCAAGCAAAAGTCCATATCGATTCGTAATTATTTGTAGACTTACCGATACATATTTTTTTTTTTGTCTAATATATACCACGTATGGACTAACTCACAATTTAGAAAACGATGTTAAAAAGTTTTAAAATACCTTGCCATCGGTAAGTGTTACCACAAACCAAGTAATTCGATTATGGATGACAGTCTTTCGTAGAAGTTTCTACGCAATCCATAATGGAGGGTACATAAGATTCGGCCTGGCCGAACTTACGGCCGTATATACTTGTTTTTGCTGGTCAGTTAATATAACCATATTCCTCTTTAATTCAAATACATGTTTTATAGTTTTTCGTTCAAATTTGAGTAACCGATTTTCGCCAATCGATTAGTTCAGTTTTTAGGATTGTAATTCTTCAACTTTTTGATTTTCTTGTTAAAAATATCAAAAATCGTTTTTCGCCATTTTTATCCCTGGTATAAATACAATATTTAAAGAATCATAAATTCCAATTCATTAGACAACCCGTAAGGACATCACAGACTAAGCACCAATAGTCCCACATTTATTTTTGCCAATTCATTGGACTACCCATAAAAACATCACTTACTATAGCTCAACATTTTTTAAACTCAATTTATCAAACATTTTTTTTCTCGAGTCTCTTGCTATGAATTCGTTGTATGCAAAGTGCTCTTCAGTCGGACTTCAAACAAACTGCTAAAGAATGATTTAATGTTTGAATGACAACAAACTGATGCTACAACTGGCTTCATTTATTGGCAAATCTAAAATGTTCTCATTCATTCAAAGCCAGTTTATTGATAAGAACATGGCAAAAGCACAAAAACGGACACCAGAGAATGTTCATGCCAAAATTCAAGTTGCATACAAATTGAATAGACATGTTTAAATAAAAGGCTAATAGCAGTAGTTTCAAAACCCAAACCCGTGCCCACAAGAATTTTCACAAAAAAATGCCAACTACCAATTTAATGGCAATTTGATTACTTCGTACAGTTGTTTTTTAGCATCCCCATGTGATATTAGTAAGTTGATGTGATGAAAGAGTACACTCCACCAAAGGATAAGTATGTCCATGTTAATGCATATTTCGTATAGATTTTGTGTCTTCTTGTCTACATCCATGTGGAAAATCATAGTTTCCCATAGAAACCAATCAGAATACTACCACATGTAGAACATGCTCGTATATGATTTTATTTAATTTTTTTTAAAGGACCTAGTATTTCTCGATAGGATTATCTCATTGACATCATGGTTATGGGTCAAGGGGTCTAGGTTATAAATATTAGTGTATGAGAAAAAAAATCAGGCTACCTTCATTTAGTCAACAATAACATTAAGGTACTTGGTATATGAACATTTTTGTGGAAAAAATTGAGTAAATTTGATGCTTATGCTTTGCATAAAACTAACTCACATTCAAACTACGGTGGGTGCAATTTGTTTGGTAGATTTTTTGTCCGGAATACATGAAAATAATAATGATGCCCATTACTAGTAATTGATGAAACAAGATTTTTCAACAGAATTTTTGAGATCATAATTTGTTGGGGAGATCTTACTACCATAGGATGGAGGTATAATAGGTTTAGTATTCTGTTTGTAGCTTATCAAAATATCGATTTGCGAATATATAAAGTACTAGCCGAACCCGGTCCACCTCATTGCGTCTTCCTGAGACTATCTAATAAAAAATATCGCATTTTCTTTCAAAGTACATTTTTAAGAAACATTTTGCGTTAACTTTATCAACCATAACTTCCTCGGAATATTTGAAACGATCAGATAAAAAGATAATTCCTCCGAAACAAATCCATTTTCCAGATGTAAATTTCAAGCGTGGTTTTTCGCTAGGTGGTCTCCCGTCCCTCAACATAGTAGGAAATTGTGCATCATATTTCAACAGCATTGATTTTCCCGGCCAAATAAATCAGTGAAAGTAAATAAAAGTAAAAGTAAAAAATTAAAATGGCACTGGGAAGATGACTTTGCCGAACATATACCAAACAAGTATATACAGCCGTAAGTTCAGCCAGGCCGAATCTTATGTACCCTCCACGGAATGCGTAGAAACTTCTACCAAAAACTGTCATCCACAATCGAATTACTTGGGTTGTCGTAATACTTACCGATGGCAAGATATCCTAAAACTTCTTGACATCATCTTTTAAATTATAAGCTAGTCCAAACGTGGTATATATTAGACAAAAAAGGTATATATAGGTAAGTCTACAAATAGTTACGAACCGATATGGGCCTTGCGCAGTAATTAAAGAGCCAGAATTAAAATATGGGTGTCGCTTTATATGCGGCTATATACAATTATTAACCGATATGGACAAATTTTTGTGTGATTAAGGATCGGTTTATCTGAGGGTTATATATAACTATAGACCGCTACAGACCTTGTTAGGCATGGTTGTTAACGGCCATATACTAGCACAATATACCAAATTTCAACTGAATCGGATGAAATTTGCTCCTCCAAGGGGCTCCAAAACCAAATCTCGGGATCGGTTTATATGGGGGCTATATATAATTATTGAGTGATATGGACCACTTTTGGCATGGTTGTTAAATATCATATTGCAAAACCAAACACGTACCAAATTTCAACCAGATCGGATGCATTTTTCTTCCCCAAAAGGCCCTGGAGGTCAAATCTGGGGATCGGTTTATATGGGGGCAATATATGTTTATAGACCGACAAGGTCCAATTTTTGCATGGTTGTTGAAGACCATATAATAACACCACGTACCAAGTTTCAACCGGAACGGATGAATTTTGCTCCCTCAAGAGGCTCCGGAGGGCAAATCTGGGGATCGGTTAATATGGGGGCTGCATATAATTATGGACCGATATGGACCAATTCTTGCATGGTTGTTAGAGATCATATACTTACACCACGTACCAAATTTCAAACGGAACGGATGAATTTTGCTTCTCGAAAACGCTCTGAAGGTCAAATCTGGAGACCGGTTTATATGGGGGCTATATATGTTTATAGACCGACAAGGTCCAATTTTTGCATGGTTGATGAAGGCCATATAATAACACCACGTACCAAGTTTCAACCGGAACGGATGAATTTTGCTCCCCCAAGAGGCTCCGGAGGGCAAATCTGGGGATCGGTTAATATGGGGGCTACATATAATTATGGACCGATATGGACCAATTCTTGCATGGTTGTTAGAGACCATATACTAACACCACGTACCAAATTTCAAACGGATCGGATGAAATTTGCTTCTCTAAGGGGCTCCGAAGGTCAAATCTGGGGATGGGTTTATATGCTCCTGAGTCGATATAGCCATGTCCGTCTGTCCGTGAACACATTTTTGTAATCAAAGTCTAGGTCGCAGTTTTAGTCCAATCGACTTAAAATTTGGCACAAGTATGTGTTTTGGCTCAGAATAGAACCCTATTGATTTTGGAAGAAATCGGTTCAGATTTAGATATATCTTCCCATATATATCTTTCGCCCGATATGAATTAATACGGTCCCAGAAGCTAGAGTTTTACCCCAATTTGGTTGAAATTTTGCACTGGGAGTACAATTAGTAGTGTAGTCAAGTGTGCCAAATTTTATTGAAATCGGTTCAGATTTGGATATAGCTCCCATAAAAGTTGTAAAAATGACTCTAATTTTCCTAAACTTCTAATACATATATATCGAGCGATAAATCATAAAAAAACTTTTGCGAAGTTTCCTTAAAATTGCTTCAGATTGAAATGTTTCCCATATTTTTTATTAACATTGTGTTCCACCCTAGTGCATTATCCGACTTAAATTTTGTAGATCCCATTCTGTCCAGATCGAGTGATATTTAAATGTATGTATTTGGGACAAACCTTTATATATAGCCCTCAACACATTTGACGGATGTGATATGGTATCGAAAATTTAGATCTACAAAGTGGTGCAGGGTATAATATAGTCGGCCCCGCCCGACTTTAGACTTTCCTTACTTGTTTTTGTTTTTAAGCTACACTTGCAGTTTAGTCAATGCATGGTTTTAAGCTGAAATCAAAAACAACAATAAGTTTTTTTTTTTAATTTTTAAATTTCTACATCCAAATGAAATTCCAAGACACAACTTCTAAAGCAATGCAAAGGATCCAATGTGGAGTACTTCCGTCCTATGACAAGCCCATGTAAAATTTATTAAAGTTTGCACTCTTTGTCGCTGGGATGTGAAATATTTGAAAATTTTGCCTAAGTGGTTTAAAATACCGCAAAAAAATATTAGATATAGAGCAGAAGCTCTGAATTTAAAGTCAACCAATATTAAATATCCATTACGTAGCTTTTTGTGTTACAAACATCATGAAATATTGGTTGTAAATGCCATTCCCTGATGAAGGGTCTATTAAAACGTATATTTAGAAAAATCTTTGGTCTTATTCCATTGTCCCAAAAAATTTCCTTTCATTGTGATAAATAAAACTTTCAAAATATCCAAATTAGTGGTTACATTTCTTTTGTCGATTTTTTTTAATTAGAACAATACCATCATCCCATTGTATTATACTTATGTAGTTGGTTGGGGGTATTAGCATACATATGCCGTAATAAACTATTATTGGGACTCTAATGGCAAAAGCTTGTCTCATGATTACTTTGAATATAGCTGAAAATGATTTGGTTTTATATGAGAAGTCCTTATACATACCCACACAAAAGAGAATTAACCCAAAAAATTGAGAGCACAAATATATTCAATGTTTTCAACTATAGGATATCGGCATACTTACGCACACATACATAGACACAAGTGCCCTATTACACATCTATCCATAAAAGGGGAAAATTGAAAAAGTTCATATGGGTTTTATCTATGAGTGTGTGCTCCGTATATACATACATTTCACAGCATCGTTGAATTTTCTTCACACACACACACACACGCAACCCTACATGACCATATGCTCAATGAAGAAAAAAGCAATTTCCTCTACTAAACTGCAATTCACAACAGTTTACGCAGCAAATATACCCGCATCTATCTGCAGTACTACATCTGACGATCATCCTTTGGCTGCGGCTAATGCTGGTGGAGCCTTCTCTTTGCTATTCCTTTAGCAATTTCAAATTGTGACTCCACAACACTTCTTTTAGCATCATTTCAGTTCTACTAAATGGAGATTATTTTCTAGTTCCTTTGCTTTTGTATCGTTCACTCACACACACAATTGAACTTCCATATTTTAGGTTCTGCATTCATTCGAAATTTCCAATGAGGGCTCTAGCGTCATAAGGATGTGATAGAATTAGGGCGTGTTTGGTTAGAATTTTGTCATTTGGGTTAAAACGAAATAAGGGCAAACTTCGCAAGCGGATAGAGTTTTTCTCTGTGAATTTAAGCTTATAGACGTTGTGGTGAATATTCTTAGCAATTTGCAAAATATCACCTTAAAAAATCGTAGATTCTTTGCTATTAGAAAGGATTGCCATATTTCGAAAAAAAAAAATTAATAAATAAATAAAAAATGCCTAATGACGCAATACAAAGGGAGCCTTCCTGGTGCAATGATGTTTATTCCGACAGGTTTTGCTTTTGAACAATAAAATTTAAAAAAAAAGTATTGTAGTTTTGATTGCAGTTTAAAACAATGCGTTCACTAAACTACTAGAGTATCATAACCAACAGAGGAAAAGTATATTTGTCAAATTTTATTTGGGCAAAGCCCTATAGACTGCAAGATGGTTGGATGGACAGCCATTTACCACATTCCTCACCAGCATACGCTACTTGCAGCGAAACTATAAAAAAATTAATAAACAAAATACTTCTATTGAAAATTTTATTCGTAGAGAAAATTGTGTCAAAATTTTATTTCAACAGAAAATTTTGTCAAAATTGTATTTCTATAGAAACTTTGGTCAAATATGAGTTCTCTAGAAAATTTTGTCAAAATTTTACTTCTATAGAAAATGTTGTCAAAATTTTATATCTATAGAAAATTTTGTCAAAATGTTATTTCCTTAAAAAGTTTGCTAAAAATTTTATTCATAGAGAAAATTTTCTTAAAAATGTATTCTTATATAAAATTTTGTCAAAATGTATTCCTATAGAAAATTTTGTCAAAATTGTATTCTTATAGAACATTTTATAAAAATACTATTCCCATAGAAAAGTTTGTCAAAATTGTATTCTTATAGAACATTTTATCAAAATATTATTCCTATAAAATTTTTTGTCAACATTTTATTCCTATAGAAAATTTTGTCAACATTTTATTTCTATAGCAAATTTTGTCAAAATTTTATTTCTATAGAAAATTTTGTCAAAATTTTATTTCTATAGAAAATTTTGACAAAAATTTATTCCTATAGAAAATATTGTAAATTTTTTTTTTTCTGTAGAAAATTTTGTCAAAATTTTATTTCTATAGAAAATTTTATCAAAAAATAGATTTCTATAGAAAATTTTCTCAAAATTTTGTTTCTATAGAAAATTTTCTCAAAAATTTGAGTCCAATAGAAAATTTTTTAAAAATTTTATTTCTATAGAAAATTTTTTCAAAATTTTTTTCATATAGAAAATTTTATCAAAATTTTATTCCTAAAGAAAATTTTCCAACAAATGTATTTTTATAAAACATTTTGTCAAAATTTTATATCGATAGAACATTTCGTCAAAATTTTGTTCCTGTAGAAAATTGTGTCGGAAATGATTTATATAAAAAATTTTGTCAAAAAATTTATTTCTATAGAAAATTTCGTCAAAATTTTATTTCTATAAATAATTTTGTCAAAATTGTATTTCTATAGAAAATTTTATCTAAATTTTATTTCTATAGACAATTTTGTCAAAATTTTAATTAGGTAGAAAATTTTGTCAAAATTATATTTCTATAGAAAATTTTATCAAAAAATATATTCCTATTGAAAATTTTCTCAATTTTTTTTTTTATTTCTATAGAAAATTTTCCCAAAAATGTTAGTCCAATAGAAAATTTTGTAAAAATTTTATTTCTATAGGAAATTTTCTCAAAAATTGTTTTATATAGAAATTTTTTTCAAAAAAATTATTCCTATAGAAAATTTTATCAAAATTTTATTCTTAAAGAAAATTTTTCAAAAAAAAGTATTTATATAAAAAATGTTGTCAAAATTTTATATCTATAGAACATTTCGTCAAAATTTCGTTTCTGTAGAAAATTGTGTCAGAAATGATTTATATAAAAAATTTTGTCAAAAATTTTATTTCTATAGAAAATTTTGTCAAAATTTTATTTCTATAAACAATTTTGTCAAAATTGTATTTCTATAGAAAATTTTATCTAAAGTTTATTTCTATAGACAATTTTGTCAAAATTTTAATTCCGTAGAAAATTTTGTCAAAATTATATTTGTATAGAAAATTTTATCAAAAAATATATTCCTATAGAAAATTTTCTCAATTTTTTTTTTATTTCTATAGAAAATTTTCTCAAAAATTTTAGTCCACTAGACAATTTTGTAAGCATTTTATTTCTATAGAAAATTTTCTCAAAATTTTTTTCATATAGAAAATTTCTTCAAAAAAAATTATTCCTATAGAAAATCTTATCAAAATTTTATTCCTAAAGAAAATTTAAAAAAAATGTATTTTTATAAAAAGTGTTGTCAACATTTAATATCTATAGAACGTTTCGTCAAAATTTTATTTCTGTAGAAAATTGTGTCAGAAATGATTCATATAAAAAATTTTGTCAAAAATTTTATTTCTATAGAAAATTTTGTCAAAATTGTATTTCTGTAGAAAATTGTGTCAAAATTTAATTTCTATAGAAAATTTAGTCAAAATTTTATTTCTATAGAAAATTTTCTCGAAAATTTTAGTCCAATAGAAAATTTTGTAAAAAATTTATTCATATAGAAAATTTCTTAAAAAAAATTATTCCTATAGAAAATTTTATCAAAAGTATATTCCTAAAGAACATTTTCCAAAAAATGTGTTTCTATAAAACATTTTGTCAAAATTTTATATATATAGGACCTTTCGTCAAAATTTTATTTCTGTAGAAAATTTTGTCAGTGGTTTATTGTGGTTCATTGTTGGGTTTAATGAACTGCCTGAATTTATTCTGATAATTGTTTGATAGTTTTGCTGTAAGTAGAGGATACTGATGAGGAATGTGGTATTTCCGAAACGTGCGCCCATCCAACCGTCTTGCAGTCTATAGAACTTTGCCCAAATTAATTTGACAAATATTCTTTTCCTCTGTTGGTTAAGCTACACTTGTAGTTTAGTCAATGCATGGTTTTAAGCTGAAGTCAAAAAACAACAACAATGTAGAAATGATTTATGAAGAAAATTTTGTCACAAATTTTATTTCTATAAAAAATTTTGTCACAAATTTTATTTCTATAGAAAATTTTGTCAAAATTGTATTTCTGTAGAAAATTGTGTCAAAATTTAATTTCTATAGAAAATTTGTTCAAAATTTTATTTCTATAGAAAATTTTGTCAACATTTTATTTTATAGAAAATTTAGTCAAAATTTTATTTCTATAGCAAATTTTCTCGAAAATTTTAGTCCAATAGAAAATTTTGTAAAAATTTTATTCATATAGAAAATTTCTTAAAAAAATTATTCCTATACAAATTTTTATCAAAATTTTAATCCTAAAGAAAATTTTCCAAAAAATGTGTTTCTATAAAACATTTTGTCAAAATTTTATATCTATAGCACCTTTCGTCAAAATTTTATTTCTGTAGAAAATTTTGTCAGTGGTTCATTGTGGTTCATTGTTGGGTTTAATGATCTGCCTGAATTTATTCTGATAATTGTTTGATAGTTTTGCTGCAAGTAGAGGATGCTGATGAGGAATGTGGTAATTCCGAAACGTGCGTCCATCCAACCGTCTTGCAGTCTATAGGGCTTTGAACAAATAAATTTGACAAAC
Organism: Haematobia irritans; assembly: GCF_050003625.1. Taxonomy (NCBI): domain Eukaryota; kingdom Metazoa; phylum Arthropoda; class Insecta; order Diptera; family Muscidae; genus Haematobia; species Haematobia irritans. The sequence goes on along the minus strand of NC_134397.1, from coordinate 165,917,050 downwards.
ATTCTTTTCCTCTGTTGGTTAAGCTACACTTGTAGTTTTGTCAATGCATAGTTTTAAGCTGAAATCAAAAACAACAACAATGCAGAAATGATTTATGTACAAAATTTTGTCACAAATTTTATTTCTATAGGAAATTTTGTCAAAAAATTTATTTTTATAGGAAATTTTGTCAAAATTGTATTTCTGTAGAAAATGTTGTCAAAATTTTATTTCTATAGAAAATTTTGTCAAAATATTATTTTTATAGAAAATTTTGTCAAAATTTTATTTCTATAGAAAATTTTGTCAAAGTTTTAGTTCTATAGAAAATCTTGTCAAAATTTTATTTCTGTAGAAAAGTTTGTCAAAATATATATAGAAAATTTTATTCCTAAAGAAAATGGTGTCAAAATTTTATTTTTATATAAAATTTTGTCAAAATTTTGTTTCTATAGAAAATTTTATCAAAATTTTATTTCTATAGAAAATTTTGTCGACAATTTATTTCTGTAGAAAATTTTGTTAAAATTTTATTTCTATAGAAAATTTTATCAAAATTTTATTTCTATAGAAATTTTGTCGACATTTTATTTCTGTAGAAAATTATGTCAAAATTTTATTTCTATAGAAAATTTAGTCAAAATTTTATTTCTATAGAAAATTTTGTCAAACTTTTATTTCTATAGAAAATTTTGTCAAAGTTTTAGTTCTATAGAAAATCTTGTCAAAATTTTATTTCTGTAGAAAAGTTTGTCAAAATATATATAGAAAATTTTATTTCTAAAGAAAATGGTGTCAAAATTTTATTTTTATAGAAAATTTTGTCAAAATTTTGTTTCTATAGAAAATTTTATCAAAATTTTATTTCTATAGAAAATTTTGTCGACAATTTATTTCTGTAGAAAATTTTGTTAAAATTTTATTTCTATAGAAAATTTTATCAAAATTTTATTTCTATAGAAATTTTGTCGACATTTTATTTCTGTAGAAAATTATGTCAAAATTTTATTTCTATAGAAAATTTAGTCAAAATTTTATTTCTATAGAAAATTTTGTCAAAATTTTATTTCTATAGAAAATTTTGTCAAAGTTTTAGTTCTATAGAAAATCTTGTCAAAATTTTATTTCTGTAGAAAAGTTTGTCAAAATATATATAGAAAATTTTATTTCTAAAGAAAATGGTGTCAAAATTTTATTTTTATAGAAAATTTTGTCAAAATTTTGTTTCTATAGAAAATTTTATCAAAATTTTATTTCTATAGAAAATTTTGTCGACAATTTATTTCTGTAGAAAATTTTGTTAAAATTTTATTTCTATAGAAAATTTTATCAAAATTTTATTTCTATAGAAATTTTGTCGACATTTTATTTCTGTAGAAAATTATGTCAAAATTTTATTTCTATAGAAAATTTAGTCAAAATTTTATTTCTATAGAAAATTTTGTCAAAATTTTATTTTCATAGAAAATTTTGTCAACATTTTATTTTTATAAGAAATTTTGTCAACATTTTATTTTTATAGAAAATTTTGTCAACATTTTATTTCTAAAGAATTTTTTTCAAAATTTTATTTCTATGGCAAATGTTGTCAAAATCACTAATTTGCGAACCCAATATTTTTGGAAATTGTTTCGTTGCTCAGGTGGGAACTCGGAATGATTAACTGTGTCGGCTTAGTCGCTTTCCACCCATGCGTCCGTCTATCCATCCAAGTTTTGTTCTCAACATAATGTGGTAGGATACCAAAATTTTCCACATCACTGATGATTTGCCGTTTTGCGACATTCCTTATGTGATTTTCCATTGGTTTTATTTTAGCTAACTGTAGGCAACTCTATTACAATTTGCCTATTTGTCGTTTCCTACTCATTTGTGGTTTAACAGCTTGGTATGACTGCATGTTTACTTGAATGTCGGTGTTGGCTGGTTGGTTGGTTTAGCTTCGATTGGTATAGCTTGCTTGCTTGCTTGCTAGTTGCAAGCTTTGCCATCATGGTGTGGTGACACTTGAGTGCTTAGCATACAACGAGCATTTTGTTTTTCTCCCCAATTTGGCCCCGAGAACCTACATAGATATTTTGCCCGTACGGAAGTCATTGTCTACATATGTTTGTGTGTGAGGAAATTTAGTACTACATCCCATATTCATGCAGTCACGTAAACATATACACAGAGCTCCACTATTGTCATCTTCAGCCCACATACTTGGGTATGGAATGGTAAATGGAAATAGTTTCGAGCGTTAAGAAAACTATATAGCATCAAGAGCCACTTTACATCCATCTGAAGTATGTAGTGAGGAAAATTCACCATGAAAAAAAAAACGCAAATTCCAAATTGCGTATATGCGCGTTTGTGAACCGCACGACAATGCTAAACTTTGCGTTAAATTATTATTTTCCGCTTTTAGTATGCGTGAAATTCCTTTTGATTTTCGCACATTTATATTTGCATTTCAAGAGGACTAGAATATCCGAAAACTTATTGACAAAGAGGAAATCTTATTATTGCGGTTAAGTTTTTGTCGCAGTGGAATATGTCAGACAGAGTTTACAAACGAATTTACTAAAGTGCACACACATGGTGGCTGATATGGAATGCAGTAAAGTAATGTATATTTATTTTAATGTTCAAAAGCAAAAAAAAAAATCGAAAATCACAAATTAGTTTAGAATTGTTCGAATTAGCTACATTTGGAACTACCTATGACCTTCAAACGGCCGACTAAGCCATCGCACGCTGAACGAAAGTGGTTCTGCGGCATTATGGCTCGTTCCTAGTGAAACGATGAGTTGTTATGTTAGTCCAATTGATATTCATTAGTGTAATTCTTAATCTTTAATATGCACAAGAAATTCTCCAATCTACAAAATGAAGTAGGAATTAAGCGAAGAACCTCCTTTTTAAGCTATTCTGAATTGATTCATGCTGACTCCTGTTGTAATTTGTCTGCTTAGGGCTTCAATACTGTCTTTAGGGCATTTTCCCGATAAAATTCGCTTTCAATATGTGTTGCGTCTTTCCTCGCGATACGTTCAGCTTGATTTCAATCCAATCTGACTTTCATATTTCGGATCATATGGCAAGAATTTTGACCTTCAACACCGGATGACAAAACTATCACACGCTGCACGAAAATCGACACCTGGCGAACGGCGAACCACCGTCTCGAAATAATCGACACTTTGGTATTTTTAACCACCCTTACTCTTACAAAATTCCTCAGACGCAAATAATGGATTGAGATCACGGTTGCCAAAATATAAAAAACCCCAATTTCCAAAATACCAAATTAAAAAAACTTATTTTGAAGCTTTTTTTTATCAAATTTGTAGTTAGTATTAAAAAAATGTTTTTTTTTTCTGTTTTTTTCCAGTATTTAACATTTTATGTGCTCTTCCACTAGGTTTTAATGATTTCTAAAAAAGGGAGAACTTACACTGGACTTTCATAGAAAAAGCTAACACTAAAATTAGAATTTGTAAAGATATCGAATTTACGGAAAATTTGTCAAAAGTTTATTTCAGTAGAAAAATTTCTCAAAACTTCATTTCTATAGAAAATATTCTCAAAATTTTATTTTATAGCAACTATTTAAAAAAATTTATTTCTATAGAAAATTGAGGTACCTCTTAGGTGGAGAGGAATGCTTTGCAAAATCTACCAAAACACCAAGAGTCCTAGAGTAAAAAGTTTACCACATTTGGTAGAATTCTGTCAATTGTGGAAACCGTGATTGACCTCTCCGGCTCTTCAAATTGCTCTTTCGGCCATTTGAAGGCCATAATTCTAGCTAAAGGTAGCCAATTCGAATACATTTTAACTGATTTTAAGTTTCCGAAATTTTTGGCTTTTGAATAATAGAGAAACACATAAAACAAGTATATACGGCCGTAAGTTCCGCCAGGCCGAAGATAATGTACCCTCCATCATGGATTGCGTAGAAACTTCTTCTAAACACTGCCATTCACAATCGAATTACTTGGGTTGCGGTAACGCTTGCCGATGGCAAGGTATGTATCTTAAACCTTCCTAACACCGTCTTCTAAATTATCATTAAGTCCATACGTGCTATATATTAAATTAAAAAAGACCGATTAAATACGTATATAATTGTGTTTAACAAAATTTTCTATAGAAATAAAATTGTGACAAAATTTTCTATAGAAATAAAATTTTGACAACATTTTCTACAGAAATAAAATTTTGGCAAAATTTTCTATGGAAATAAAATTTTGACAAAATTTTCTATAGAAATAAAATTTTGACAAAATTTTTTATAGAAATAAAATTTTGACAAAATTTTCTATAGAAATAAAATTTTGACAAAATTTTTGTATAGAAATAAAATTTTGACCAAATTTTTTATAGAAATAAAATTTTGACAAAAATTTTCTATAAAAATAAAATTTTAACAAAATTTTCTATAGAGATAAAATTTTGGTAGATTAATTTTTGGCCAATTTTTGTGTGATTGGGGAACGGCTATATATAACCTTAGACCGATATGGAATAATTTTGGAATGGTTGTTAGCGGCCATATACTAACACCACGTTCAACATTTGAACCGGATCGGATGAATTTTGCTCCTCCAAGAGGCTCCAGAGGTCAAATCTGGAGAACGGTTCGTATAGGGGCTATATATAATTATGAACCGATGTGGACCAATTTTGGAATGGTTGTTAGCGGCCATATACTAACACCGCGTTCCACATTTGAACCGGATCGGATGAATTTTGCTCCTCCAAGAGGCTCCGGAGGTCAAATCTGGAGAACGGTTCATATAGGGGCTATATATAATTATGGACCGATATCGACCAATTCTGGCACGGTTGTTAGATACCATACACTAACACCATGTTCCAAATTTCAACCGGATCGGATGAAATTTGCTTCTCTTAGAGGCTCCGCAAACTAAGTCTGGGGATCGGTTTATATGGGGGCTATATATAATTATGAACCGATGTGGACCAATTTTGGAATGGTTGTTAGCGGCCATATACTAACACCACGTTCCACATTTGAACCGGATCGGATGAATTTTGCTCCTCCAAGAGGCTCCGGAGGTCAAATCTGGAGAACGGTTCATATAGGTGCTATATATAATTATGGACCGATATCGACCAATTCTGGCACGGTTGTTAGATACCATACACTAACACCATGTTCCAAATTTCAACCGGATCGGATGAAATTTGCTTCTCTTAGAGGCTCCGCAAACTAAGTCTGGGGATCGGTTTATATGGGGGCTATATATAATTATGGACCGATATCGACCAATTCTGTCACGGTTGTTAGAGACCATACACTAACACCATGTTCCAAATTTCAACCGGATCGGATGAAATTTGCTTCTCTTAGAGGCTCCGCAAACCAAATCTGGGGATCGGTTTATATGGGTGCTATATATAATTATGAACCGAGGTGGACCAATTTTTGCATGGTAGTTAGAGACCACCGTGGTGCAATGGTTAGCTTGCCCGTCTTGCACACACAAGGTCGTGGGTTCGATTCCTGCTTCTACCGAACACCAAAAAAGTTTTCCAGCAGTGGATTATCCCACCTCAGTAATGCTGGTGATATTTCTGAGTGTTTCAAAGCTTCTCTAAGTGGTTTCACTGCAAGGTGGAAAGCAGTTCGGACTCGGCTATAAAAAGGAGGTCCCTTGTCATTGAGCTTAACATGGAATCGGGCAGCACTCAGTGATAAGAGAGAAGTTCACCATGGAATCGGGCAGCACTCAGTGATAAGAGAGAAGTTCACCAATGTGGTATCACAATGGACTGAATAGTCTAAGTGAGTCTGATACATCGGGCTGTCACCTAACCTACCCTAACCTAACCTAGAGACCATATACTAACACTATGTACCAAATTTCACCCGGATCGGATGAAATTTGTTTCTCTTAGAGGAGCAGCAAGCCAAATTTGGGGGTTCGTTTATATGGGGGCTATACGTAAAAGTGGAACGATATGGCCCATTTGCAATACCATCCGACATACATCACTAGCAACTACTTGTGCCAAGTTTCAAGTCGATAGCTTGTTTTCGTTCGGAAGTTAGCGTGATTTCAACAGACGGACGGACGTGCTCAGATTGACTCAGAATTTCACCACGACGTAGAATATATATATATATACTTTATGGGGTCTTAGAGCAATATTTCCATGTGTTACAAACGGAATGACAAAGTTAATATACCCCCATTCTATGGTGGAAGGTATAAAAACAAAAAAAACAAAAAAACAATTCATTACATATTAGCCGCCCTCTATATAAAATTGAACGAAAATTTAGTTTCGACATCAAAAAAAATTTTTTTTTCTTCAATCACGAAATTAATTGGTGAAATTAATTTGTAAGTGAAATATCCTTAGTCACGGAAATGATAGTATCAATATCCAAAGCCAATTATAAAAATAATTGTTCCAATAAAAATTTAATTGATACAATTAAAATTTCTGATTGATTTTGGTTTCAATCAAAAACTTTGTTGAACCAATAAAAATTCAATTATTATATTAATTGGAAAACTTTTGGTGATATTTTTTTCTGTGAATTATCATGAAAACGAAAAGTTAGGTTAGCTATAGTGGCAGCCCGTTTTTAGGCTCACCTAACTATTCAGTAAATTGAGGTGTTGATCTTCCCTCTTATCAATGACGGATGCCCGATTCTAAGTTAAGGTCATTGCCAAGGCACCTCCATTTTATAGTCGAATCCAAACGGCGTTCATATTAAGGTGAAACCACTTAAAGAAGTTTTTTGAATACTCAGAATTGTGACCAGCAGTACTAAGAGGGGATAATCTACTACTGAAAACTTTTTGATTTGAACCCACGAACCTATCTATGGAAGCGAGGCATGCTAGCTATTTCACCAAGGTGGCTCGCAAACTAGAATTTACTCACAATAGTTTAAAAATCTCGAATACAAATTTTCAATAAATCATTGTGCCATCAATCGCGCTTAGCATACAATCTTATAAACTAAAACACTTAATTGTGATTATAAATCATTAAACTCCTACCACTTGTCTGTTTAATTAAAGATGAACTTAAAAGGCTATCATGCTTAATAAATCTTTATCCGAACTAATGTTAAGAGTTAGCTGTCATGCTCTTGTTTTAACGCCATTTCCAGATATTTACGCTAGGATATCCTTCAAAAAGTTTTTCCTGATTTTACCATTTTTCTAGTCTTTTGTGAGCATGATGATAATGGTATGGTGGTGCTATGAGGTGGCTTTCGGAAATCAAAAACTTTTTTGTAGCTAATAACGATTTATGGCTGTGAAAAAAGTTTTTTTTTGTTTCATCTGCCAGACAAATTTCATACTTGTTGCTTTTAAATCCAAAATCTCAACAAGAAACAATAAATTAGTTGGTATATGGTTCTGCTCCTGATGGTGATGGTGGTCGTGGAAGGGGGGTGTTATGGTGGTAATTTACGTTATGCGTAAATCAACACAATACCCACTGCTAACACACTAACAGGCCGCACTAAACTACGAACTCTAGATTACCCACAGACACCAAAACATACATACTCACCCACACATATATCCTCTTTTAAATATGGATACATTTATGGACATACATATTTTGTGTGTGTGTGTGTCTGAATTCCAATGTTTAGATGGTCTATGAACTAAACTAAAAGTTAAGGGAATTTAATACCCATATATCAAAAACATATCCGGTGGCAAAAGTTACTCCTAATCACACTATATTTGGGATATGCGGACATACGCTATGGCACATTTCGGCAACGAAAACGTTTCGATGTATATTCGGTTGTGTAGTGAAATTTGATATTTATAAATCTCTATACAAATAGGTTAACATTTTATAGCTAACATATCGATTATTTCCCCGAAGTTATTTCTTAAGAATTTTGCAATAATTACCATCGTGGATGAAATAAACGATTTCAAAGAATAAATGGTTTAGTATATACATAAAAAATATAAATATAAATATAAAATATAAATAAAATTAAAAAAATCTATAAAAATAAAATGTTGACAAAAATTTTCTTTACATAGAACATTTTGACAAACTTTTCTATACAAATAAAATTTTGACAAAATTTTCCATAGAAATAAAATTTTGAAAAAAAAATCTATACAAATAAAATGTTGACCAAATTTTCTTTAAAAATACAATTTTGGCAACATTTTTATGGAAATAAAATTGTGAAAAAAAAATCTATATAAATAAGTTTATGGAAACTATTTCTTTAGAAATAAAATCATAACAAAATTTTCTATAAAAATAAAATTGTGACAAAATTTTCTATAGAAATAAAATTTTGACAAAATTTTCTGTAGAAATAAAATACTGACAAAGTTTTCTATAGAAATTTTGACAAACTTGTCTATAGAAATAAAATTTTGACAAAATTTTCTATAGAAATAAAATTTTGACAAAATTTTCTATAGAAATAAAATTTTGACAAAATTTTCTGTAGAAATAAAATTGTGACAAAATTTTCTAAAGAAATAGAATTTCGACAAAATTTTCAGTAGAAATAAAATGTTGACACAATTTTCTATAGGAATAAAATTTTGACAAAATTTTCTATCGAAATAAAACTTTTAACAAAATATTCTATAGAAATAAAATTTTGAAAAAAGTTCTATAAAAATAAAGTTGTTACAAAATATTCTCTAGAAATAAAATTTTGATAAAATTTTTCTAAAGGAATAAAATTTGGACAAAATTTTTCAAAATTTTCTATAGAAATAAAATTTTGACAAAATTTTCTATAGAAATAAAATTTTGACAAAATTTTCTATAGAAATAAAGTTTTTACAAAATTGTCTCTAAAAATAAAATTTTGACAATAGGGCACTGGATTCCCTAAGCCGTGAAGGACTAAACGAAAACAGAGTATTCGTTTATTCGTATATCATCAGCTGGTTACAAGCGTCACAGAAAAGAAGTGAAATCTTGCATTTTTAATTTATAAAATGCTCAAATAGTAATAAATATTTACTGATCCGATTATTTATGACACTGTACTACTTTGAATTTCTGGTTATTCCATAAATTAGTCACAATAAATTGCTATTGTGAATCGAAGAAGTGTCACTTTATCAAAATACAATCTGGCAACACCGGCGCGACCTGCACTGATGAGATGTTCTGGATAGAACATCAGTGCAACGTTGTTCTGGATAGCCCATACAAATGTTGCATCTAGTGCTAAAAGAAAACAGCCCTAATATTTTCTATCGAAATAAAATTTTGACAAAATTTTCCACGGACATACAATTTTGACAAAATTTTTTATAGGAATAAAATTTGGCCAAATTTTCGATAGAAATAAAATTTTGACAAAATTTTCCTTAAAAATAACATTTTGGCAAAATTTTCTATAGAAATAAAAATTTTGGCAAAATTTTCTATTGAAACAAACTTTGGAAAAAAAAATTCTTTAGAATAAAATCATGACAACAATTTCTATAAAAATAAAATTTTGACAAAATTTTCTACAGAAATAAAATCTTTACAAAATTTTCTCTAGAAATAAAAATGTAATAAAATTTTCTATAGAAATAAAATGTTGACAACATTTTCGATAGAAATAAAATTTTGACAAACTTTTCTACAGAAATAAAATTTTGACAAAATTTTGTACAGAAATAAAATTTTGACAAAATTTTCTATATAAATAAAATTTTGACAAAATTTTCTATATAAATAAAATTTTGACAAAATTTTCTATATAAATAAAATTTTGACAAAATTTTCTATATAAATAAAATGTTGACAAAATTTTTTATATAATAAAATAAAATGTTGACAAAATTTTCTGCAAGATAATTTTTTTAAAAAATTTTGTATAGAAATAAAATTTTTACAAAATTTTCTATAGAAAAAAAGTTGTGACAAAATTTTCTATAGAAATAAAATTTTTACAAAGTTTTCCATATATATAAAATTTTCACAAAATTTTCTATAGAAATACAATTTTGATAAAATTTTGACAAATTTTCTATACAAATAAAATTTTGACAAAATTTTCTATACAAAAAAAAAAATTATGACAAATTCTATAGAATTAAATTTTGACAAAATTTTCTATAGAAATAAAATTTTGACAGCATTTTTTATACAAATAATGTTTTGACAATATTTTCTATACAAATACAATTTTGACAAAATTTCCTATAGAAATAAAATTTTGAGTAAATTTCCTACAGAAATATTTTGACCAAATTTTCTTTGGAAATAAAAATTGTAGCAAATTTTTTTATAGAAATAAAATTTTGACACAATTTTCTATAGAAATAAAATAAAATGTTCTATAGAAATTAAATTTTAACACAATTTTCTATAGAAATCAAATTTTTCTTTGGAAATAAAAATTTTGGCAAATTTTTTTATAGAAATAAAATTTTGACAAAATTTTCTATCGAAATAAAATAAAATGTTCTATAGAAATTCAATTTTAACAAAATTTTCTATAGAAATAAAATGTTTATAGAAATAAAATTTTGGCAAAATTTTCTATATAGAAACAAAATTTTGACAAAATTTTCTATATAGAAATAACATTTTGGCAACATTTTCTATAGAAAAAAAAAAATTAAAGATTTTCTATGAAGAAATTTTGACAAATTTTTCTATAAAAAACAATTTTGACAAAATTTCTTATGCAAATAAAATTTTGACAAAATTTTCTATAGAAATAAAATGTTGACAAAATTTTCTGTAAAAATAAAATTTTGACAAAATTTCCTACGGAAATAAAATTTTGACAAAGTTTCCTATAGAAATAAACATTTTGACAAAATTTTCTTTGGAATTAAAAATTTTGACAAAGTTTTCTATAGAAATAAAGTTTTGAAAAATGTTGACAAAATTTTTTATAGAAATAAAATTGTCACAAAATTTTCAATAGGAATCAAATGTTGACAAAATTTTCAATAGAAATAAAATTTTGACAAAGTTTTCTATATATGTAAATAATGTTTATACAAAATTTTTTTATAGAAATAAACATTTTCAAAAATTTTCTTTGGAAATAAAAATGTTGGCAAAATTTTCTATACAAAAAAAATTATAAAATGTTCTATAAAATAAAATTTTAACAAAATTTGCTATAGAAATAAAATTTTGAAAAAAATTTTCTGTAGAAATAAAATTTTGACAAAATTTTCTGTAGAAATAAAACAACATTTTCTATAGAAATACAACTTTTAACAAAATCTTCTACAGAAATATTTTTAACAATATATTCTACAGAAATAAAATTTTTTATAGAAATAAATTTTTTAACAAAATTTTCTACAGAAATATTTTTGACAAAATATTCTATAGAAATAAATTAAAATAAAAAATTAAAGTTTTTGTGAAACTCAACTATCATACATAAATTTATTCATATATTTCCTCAGTTATCGTTACAACCCTATATACGGTCATTGAATAAGTCTAGTGAGCTATATTAGCTAGTATTTTATTAACACAATACAATAAAAGATCAAATGTGTGAGAAACACATATTTATGGAGTCGTAAGGCATATAAAACAAAAAAAGATTCCCACTTCAACGCGAAATTATGGCCAAACTTTGACCATTGTGTGAAGAAAAAAATCGTGGAAACCTCATAACAAAAAGTGATTTAAACAAATATATGCATAAAAATGCTCCATGTTCCCCGTCCAGAAATAACATTATTCTTTTGAAACATGTTTAAGGTGATCACATTCGTCCTGTGCGTGATTTGAGATGGTGACTCGTGACTCCTACAAAGAGATGCGAAGAACAAGATAGGTTTCATTAAACTTTTCCTTTAAGAAAAACAGAATTTAAGGAGTTATTTCAAAAGTGTGATATTTTAGGGATGAATACGAGTATTTCAACCGAAAGAAAATATTTAAGTTCAACATTTTTTGTGAGAATTGAGAAATTATTTTGTGAAACATTTTTACGGTGAGTTATCTGTTCCATCGCCATAGAATGGTTTTGGTGGTATAATAAATTTGCCATTACGTTTGTTACACATAGATTTGTGTGAAATGTTGATGTATTTTAAGTTGACAAGGATCTTTACTAAATTTGGTCTATATAGGTCCATTTTTTGGTATAACCCTCATATTGACCTATCTTCTTGTTTGACCCACCTGAAAGAAAATTTTGCTTAATTTTAGAAAAATTAATTAAATTTTTTAAAATTTTTAATAAACTATATTACAAACGTACACTTAAAAAAGTTTACTTGGATCCAAAGATTTTGACCTTCCCTTAAGGATTTTCGTATTGATTCCGAGCCAAAGATTTGGCTTCTTTAAAAACAAAGGCATTTTTAGCGAACTATCTTAATAAAGCTATTCACATACAAATAAATGCCAGTTAATTCATAATAAAAACAAGTAAGGAAAGTCTAAAGTCGGGCGGTGCCGACTATATTATACCCTGCAGCACTTAGTAGAGTCATAAAGGGTTTTGCCCAAATACATACATTTAGATCCGACTCGGTCTGAACAAAATTTTTTAGACTTCTATAAAATCTATAAACTTAAAATTTAAGGCGGCTAATAAACCCCAGGAAAAAAAATATGGGAAACATTTAAGTCTGAAGGAATTTTTGGGCAACTTTGAAAAAGTGTATTTATGATTTATCGGTCGATAGCTACGTATTAGAAATATAGGAAAATTGAAGTCATTATTACAAGTTTTCTACTTAGCAGTGGCGATTTTACAAAGAAGATGTTGGTATTTTCACCATTTTTACCAAAATCACTAAAACATGTATATAGGAGCTATATCTAAATCTGAACCAATTTCAACCAAATTGGGCATGCAAAGCTATAATGTTAATTCTAATCCCTGTGCAAAATTTCACTTAAATCGTTTTATAAATTTGACCTCTGTGCTCATATGAGTGTAAGTCGGACTAAAGATATATATGGGAGCTATACCTAAATCTGAACCGATTTCAACCAAATTAATTCTACTCTCTTCGCAAAATTTAAACGAATTCAGGGTAAAACTCTGCCTTCTGGGGCCATATAAGTGCATATCGGTCGGAAGATATATATGGGAGCTATATCTAAATCTGATCCGATTTCAATCAAATTCGGCACACTTTACGACACTACCAATTATACTCTTTGGGAAAAATCTAAATCAAATTAGGCTGAAATTTTGGCTTCTGGGACCATATTAGTAGATATCGGACGAAATAATTGGAGATATATCTAATGGTACTTTCTTTTCTGAAAAAAGCGCTTTGCCTTCATTCGAAGCCTTCTTGCACTTTCGCCACTTTCTTTTAGAAAAGAGCCTAAAAAGTACATTTTCCGTGCAAAATGCAAAAAAGATGTGCATTTTTTACAAGAAAAGAAAACACCATAAACCTGAACCTATTTCAAATCAATAGGGTTCTAATCTGACCCAAACGATGGTAACGGTATAGACCACCGTGACGGCCGATTATCGCTCGTATTCATCGGGAGTTCAAAATAAATTCCGAATATTATTGGGATAATATCCTAAAGACAGTATTGAAGAGCCAAAGAGTTTCTTCGTTTGCATTAAAGTGGCTAAATAAAGTGGCTTGTGCTAAATTTGAAGTCGATTGGACTAAAATTGCGACCTAGTTTTTGATTACAAAAATGTGTTCACAGACACACGGACATGGATAGATTGACTCAGGGACCCACCCTGAGAATTATTATTATATCTCGTCTCCTTCTCGGTGTTGCAAAATATGCACTAATAATACCCTGTTCCTGTGGCTTAGGGCATAAAAAAAACCTTTAAACCAAAGACCCATAATCTTCCAATCACTTTAAAGAAAATTTTCCTTAGTTCAAAGACTGAGGGATTTTGCATATTTGGCTCAGAGTCAATACCAAAATCCTTGAGGGATAGTCAAATTCTTTGAATCTAAGTTAACTTTCTTTTGTATTTATTTTTTAATGATTGCATAAAAATAACATTTTAAGCAAATCATTTTCACCATTGCCTTCGAATTATTTCCTTTAAAAAGATACATTTTAATCGTAAAATTCTCTTGGCTACCCACTTTTTTTGTGTTTGTAAAACCGCCTCTTGAGCATTTCCAGATAATAAATTTGGTCAAAATGTGAACAATATAATGCTTCAATGATTTTGTATATCCATTATACCTTTCGAGATTATTTATATGACCGTACCGATACCATAGCATTCAACTTTCAAAGCCATCCATTTTGCAATCCAACTTCAACGGATGTATGAAAAACCACAATAAAAGAAAAACGAAATTATTACAAACTCTAAACCTTCCATCCACGGCGCCTTTGCCACAAACCGATTGTGATAATACTCCCACACACATACATAGATATATGATGGAAAGAGTCTTATATCTTTATGTCAGATTTCAAATTTCAAACATAAACTAAAACAAGACGTAACGAAATGGCAATAAGCCATTCATTCATAAGAAATTCTAGTGGAATTTCTTTTTTTGCACACAATTACTTTTGATCGTCGACGACGAATCTCTCTCTCTCTCTCTCTCCCTCTCTCCAACTCACTATATCCTTTTTGTCTTTTCAACCGTAACATAAACACTTGGTAACTTGTCTGCTACTTATACCGTTAATGCCAAAATACATAGATAGATATGTACATAAGTTTCAGTGTAGAATACAAATATTTTAAACATGAGAATATATTAGGGTGTAATGAAATGGATGAGATTGTCAGAAAGAAGAAACTTCGAACCACAGCGTCCGGAAGGACGGACTACTAGTCAATATGTACAATCTTTTCCTATTTGTATCAGTCTGTGAAACACGGTATTATAGGTAAATGGATACGAGGGTTGCCTGTTATTTGGCGGAGTTTAGCAACAATCTATCATATGACAGCTCTGTGGCAAAGCTTGACATTTTTGAGGCTATACGTACTCAGAACGTTTTGACGTAAGAGCGATATTTGAGTTGTTTACAGACACTTAAAAGTTTCATCTCGCCAAAAAAAAAAAATTGAATTAAATCGTAAACATGTCCGTGCGATTATTTCTTAAAATTTTTTAACGTGGAGTAAGTCAACAACAACGCATCGATGAACTTAATTCAAGTTTTGGAGCAGTGTGTATCGATGATATGGTGAACTCAACTGATGTCGTAGTTCATTCCAAGACGAATCTTGTGAAGGTCGTCCAATATCTGTAGCTGTTCCGAAAACCATGGATGCGCGGCACCAACTGATATTGCAATATCGCCATGTGACCTATCGTGAGATCGGCATTTGTGGGAGCAGCATAAAAATTTCTTCCGCGTTAGATCCCACACAGTTTGTTGAAAAACAAAAAAGGTTCGTGTCGAATTGAAATATGGGGGTCGCTTATATAAGGGCTATATACAATTATGAACTTGATATGGACCAATTTTTGTGTGATTGGGGATCGATTTATCTGAGGGCTATATATAGACCGAGGGTTATATATAGACCGATATGGACCTAGTTAGGCATGGTTGTTAACGGCCATATACTGGCACAATGTACCAAATTTCAACCAGATCGGATGAATTTTGCTTCTCCAAAAGGCACCGGAGGTCAAATCTGGGGATCGGTTTATATGGGGGCTATATATAATTATAGACTGATTTCGACCAATTTTCATGGGTGTTTGAGGCCATATATTAACACCAAGTACCAAATATCAACTGAATCAGATGAATTTTGGTCTTCCAAGAGGCTCCGGAGGTCAAATCTGGTGATCGGTTTATATGGGGGCTATATATAATTATGCACCGATGTGGACCAATTTTTGCACAGTTGTTAGAGACCATATACTAACACCATGTACCAAATTTCAGCCGGATTGGATTAAATTTTCTTCTCTTAGAGGCTCCGCAAGCCAAATCTGGGGATCGGTATATATGGTGGCTATATATAATTAAGGACCGATGTGGACCAATTTTTGCATGGTCATTAGAGACCATATACTAACACCATGTACCAAATTTCAGCCGGATCGGATGAAATTTGCTTCACTTAGAGCCTCCGCAAGCCAAATCGGGGGATCGGTTTATATGGGGGCTATATATTGTTATTGACCGATGTGGACCAATTTTTGCATGGTCATTAGAGACCATATACTAACACCATGTCCCAAATTTCAGCCGGATCGGATGAAATTTGCTTCTCTTAGAGGCTCCGCAAGCCAAATCGGGGGATCGGTTTATATGGGGGCTATATATAATTATTGACCGATGTGGACCAATTTTTGCATAGTTGTTAGAGACCATATACTAACACCATGTACCAAGTTTCAGCCGGATCGGTTGAAATTCAAAAGACGGACGGACGGACATGCTCAGATCGACTCAGAATTTCACCACGACCCAGAATATATATAATTTACAAACGGAATGACAAAGTTAATATACCCCATCCTATGGTGGAGGGTATAAAAAGGGTTGCTTCATTTACACTAAACTGACCAGCTACAGAATTTGGGTTCCTCGTAAGAGACCCCATTCCAAATTGAGTAGTTTGTTTGCTTGCCAATAAGGTCATCTGAAAATGTGTACTTTTGATTGACCAACATATCTCAAGCGCCTCCGATGGTATAGGCCACCGTGACGGCCGATTATCGCTCGTATTCATCTGGAGTTCAAAATAAATTCCGAATATTATCGAGAAAACATCTTAAAGACAGTATTGAAGGGCCAAAGAGTTTCTTCGTTTGCACTAAAGTGGCCACTTACGAAGACGCCACACCAAATTGAGAAAATTGTATGGGCCGCCGTAAAGACCGATGGTTGCTCCCCGCTCGTATTCATTGATTGTGGAGCCAAAAAAATGCCGACTATTAAAGGGAATTTGTCTTAAAGGTAGTATAGAAGACCTGGACAGACAAAAGTGTCGGCCACAGACTGTCGGCATTGTAACAGGGTTCAGTACCATCTCACTCAATACGTGTCAGTGGAGAATGGCTTAAAAAAAGGTTCTTCGCTTCATTTCAACCGCACAAAGGCCCCAAAAATCTCCGAATCATAATTCGTTGAAATTATATGCCTTGGGAATTTTGGAAAATAAAGTTGGCGCTAAAACATATGCTAGACGACACATGACTTTCGTGTGTTTGATGGCTTTGTCGGTCGTTTGAAGACCACTATTAGGCTTTTGAACAATAAAATGGAAAAAAGTAACAAGTATATCCAGCAGTAAGTTCGGCCGCGCCGAATCTTAAATACCCACCACCATGAATCAAATATACTAGTTTCCTTTGAAAATGTCAGGGGGTTTTGATGACAGATATTTTCCCAAGCAGATCAGTTCAACCAGTACGCTTCCCGAAGATAAATGTAAAGGTTTTACCTATGAAGGATTTATAAGAACCATTTTTTGTTTGAGTTTTAGAGGAATTATAAACATTTCTTGTAAGTGTCCAAGAAAATGGTGAAATAACGCCTTGATTTGAAATCTAAAATTTGTAGATTTTTACCCTATTACACTATTTAAATGATAAGGAAAAGTAAAATCTGGAAATTTTACATTCAGTATCAAGCAATTTTCATGATCAGTGCACCTTCTGTACCCTCAAGATCTGAAATCGGTCCATATGGAGGCCTTGCCAAATGGACCGATAAAAACTAAGTCGTATACACTTTTTTGTGGGTCTAAAATGCCAGTACATTTTCAATTTGTGGCAAATCGGACAAAAACTACAATTTCTAGAAACCTTAGGAGTTAAATCAGGGGGCTATTGGGGGCTATGCCAAAAACATGGATGGATACACAGAATATTCAGGGCCGGTTTATAAAGGGGCTATATCAAAAACTGTACCGATACACAATATATTCGGCACACCTTTTTATGGTTCTAGAATAACTCTAGATTTCCAATTTAAGGCAAATTGGAGAAAAACTACGGATCCTAGAAGCACAAGAAGTAAAATCAGGATATCGGTCTATATGGTGGCTATATCAAAACATGGTCCAATACTCACAATTTTCAGCCCACCTCTTTAAGGTTCTAGAATACCTCTAGATTTCCAATTTCAGGCAAATTGGATAAAAACTATGGAATCCAGAAGCCCAAGAAGTAAAATCGGTAGATCGGCCTATATGGGGGCTACACCATAACATGGTCCGATACTCACAATTTTCAGCGCACCTCTTTATGGTCCTAGAATACCTCTAGATTTCCGATTTGAGACAAATTGGGCAAAAATTACGGATTCTAGAAGACCAGGAAATAAAATCGGGAGATCGGTCTATATGGGCGCTACATAAAAACATGGACCGGTACTCACCATTTTCGGCGCACGTCTTTATGGTCCTAGAATACCTCTAGATTTCAAATTTCAGGAAAATTGGATTAAAACTACGGATTCTAGAAGTCCATGAAGTAAAATCGGGAGATCGGTCTATATGGGGACTATATCAAACCATGGACCGGTGCTCACAATTTTCGGCACACGTCTTTATGATCCTAGAATACCTCTAGATTTCAAATTTCAGGTAAATTGGATTAAAATACGGATTCTAGAAGCCCAAGAAGTAAAATCGGGAGATCGGTCTATATGGGGGCTATATCAAAACATGGTCCAATACTCACAATTTTCAGCGCACCTCTTTATGGTTCTAGAATACCCCTAGATTTCCAATTTCAGGCAAATTGAATAAAAACTATGGAATCTAGAAGCCCAAGAAGTAAGATTGGGAGATCGGTCTATATGGGGCCAATACCAAAACATGGACCGATACACATGATTTTCGACACACTCATTTGTGGTCTTAAAATACCTTCAAATTTCCAATTTCAGACAAATCGCAAAAAAACAACGGTTTCTAGAAGCCGAAGAAGTAAGATCGGGAGATCGGTCCATATGGAGCCTATAGCAAAACATGGACCGATACACACCATTTTCGGCACACCTATTTGCGGTTCTAAAATACCTCTGGATTCCCAAATTTAGGCAAATCGGATAAAAACTACGGTTTCTATAAGCCCTAGACCACAAATCGGTGGATCGGTTTATATGGGAGCTATACTAAAACCGATATAGCCCATCATCGAACTTGGCCTGCGTGCAGATAAAAGACGACTCTGTGCCAAATTTCAGGACGATAGCGACATTATTGAAGGCTGTAGCGTGATTACAATTTAAAATTTCTCCCTGATCAAGATATTTCGACGTGTTACAAATGGAATGACAAACTTATTATACCCCCATAACCATTCTATGGTGGTGGGTATAAAAATTGAATTAAAATAAATTCCTGTGTAGTTGGTATAAAGATAATCTGCAGGAGGATATTTTTGGTAGTGCTTTTAAAGTTGTGCCTTTAGAACAACCCTTTTGCATTTTCAAAAGGGCAACAATGATTTCTATCATTGTACTGTAAATAAAGATCGATCAAAATGGGTTTAGCATTGCATCATTTAACTCTCCAACTTCAAGTAGATGGACAGGCAAATGAGCGGGTAAAAAGATCGACTCGAAAGGTAATTCAATGTCGGCCAATATATAAATGATACATATTACCAATATAATATTACTTGTAGGAACATTTTCACCCAGATCACAATTAACACACCCAGACCCAGACCGTAAGGGTTGAGTGTATGAAGTGGAGTTAAATCGTGGTCTTCTCCCGGTTCAGATATAAAAAAAGTATAACATTTGTGATGCGGGATTACCACAAAGGTGATCTCTTTCATGAAAATTTCATGTGAAATTCTTCCCGATTTTTTCAAGTACACACCCTAGTAAATTTTGTCGGCTTTCCTAAACATCGATTGCAACAGCAGTTATCTGTCTAACAATGTCTTCTAAAACTGAAATCACAAAACAAAGAAGAAGACTTAGCAGAAAAATCATTATTATGGCACTAAGAAACACTCACTTGTTCACTATTTAAAGTTCTGCCTGACGTTATAGCTGTCACACATATATCCACACAACCATCCAGCCATGTACACACACACACAACACTCAACAAAAATGTGTATATGTGGCCAAAGTGAATTTAACACAAAAGCCAGTTGCACTCTTTCTAAAGAATAAGTTCCCATCATGGGCCATCATGATATGGTCCTTTGGTATATGGGGGTGTGTCAATATAAATGTCCTGAATAGTGCCTGTGTCTTAAAGACACCAGGAAGTTGGGTAAAACCAGAAGCGGAAACAAAAGATTTATTTCAAAAATATAACAAAAGATATATATGCTTCCATCCGCCGTTGTCTGAAGATACCCATGCCAGTTAGTTCGGAGGTATGGACGAAGTGCACTACAATGGGAATAAGGTAGATATTAAACCACAAGACATTAGCCTTCCATCCGACCATGATAGTTAGTAGAGTAAAGGAGCCCATCATCGTCATCATCAGCCAACTAAGGATACTCTTTTCTGCTTCGTGTTCATGTATGTAGTAGTCGTAGTAAGTACAGCTCGATGTTTGTTTTTCGTTTGTGCCTCATTGTATGAGAGTCTAATGTGCCATGGTTGGATGCCGACTAAATTTTTCTTCCTTTGTTTTTTTAATTTTGTATTATTTTAGTCATTTTGGCTGCTCATCATCAACGTCGTTTAGAAAATGTGCTTAATTGCACATTTATTTAAAGTCGTTAGAGCAAATAGGTGTAGGAACTTACATGTGCTCGTGTGCATGCAAGCATACTTACGTCCATGCATATACTCATAAAGGTTGATTGTGTCCGATTGGGGGGGTTATGCGAGTGGAACGTCTGAAATAATCTTAAATTGCTTTTCTTCGTAAAGATTTAAGATATTATTAGAATTTTCGAAATCATAAGATAATTTTACTGGAGGGCCTATCACGAGCACATACGAGGGTTGCCTTTTATTTGGAGGCATTGCACAACCCTAGTATTGCAATCTATCAACTGACAGCTCTATCGGAAAGACTTGATATTTTTGAGGGTGTACATACTCAGAAAGTTTTGACATACGACCGCTATTTGTCTTGTTTACAGAAACTTCAAAAATACATCTCGCCCAAAAAATGGAATCAAATTGTGAACATTTTCGTGCAATGGTCTTTAACAGCTGGGATTAACTCAACAACATTGCATCGACGAACTTAATTCAATTTTTGGTGATAAAGTTCCTTCAAGGACCAGTGTTTACCGATAGTATGGTGTATTCAACTGAGATTGTAATTCACTCCAAGAGGAATTTCGTGAAGGTCGTATAAAATCTGTTATTGTTCCGGAAACCATCGATGCATTGCGACAACTGATACTGCAAAATAGTCATGTGACCAATTGTGAGATTGAGACAAATGTAGGCATTAGTGGGACCAGAATACATTCAATATAGTATGAGCATTTTATGATCAACAAAAATTTGTTCGCGTTAGATCCCACATAATTTGTCAATCGCTAAAAAAGGCATGTGTCGATTGGCCAAAATAATTGCTTCAAAAATACAATCGCGGTGCTTCAAGAACACGGCTGTGACATCGTGACAGTCGAAAAATCGTGGACTTATGCGTATAAGCCTGTCAGTAAACTGGACCGATCTCAATTGTATCACTAGAAGAGTAAATTCTGAGTGGTACACAACTGTTTGTTTGCCAGTTCTCTACCAAGAAATCAGGAAAACCAAGCGCCAAAGACGGCCACTCTTCACCACGACAATGCGAGCTTTCAAACATCGGCTCAAATAATTGCATTTTGGACCATTCAAAACATCGATTTTAGAGTCATCCTATGGATATAGTCCTAACCTGACACCGAATGACTTCTTTTTTTTTTTTGCTTTGACAATTGGTTATTTTTGTCTTGTTTCATGGCATGTTTTATAAAATAAAATCATTTTAAAAGGCTGTTTAGCGCTATGATACGTTTTTGTGCGACTTTTTTTCTGAAAATGCCACTTTTTTTGGGCATTTTTCAAAATATCCATATATTCTTTCGCGCATGAGCCTGAAAGAATATAACAGTCAACTGTATGGGTGTTTCAACATGAGCCAAATCGCGCCCGAAGCACTTCCTTTTATTTGCCAGTTACCTTCCAAGAAATCAAGAAAACCAACCACCGAAGACGGATCACACTTCATACGCCGTACAGTCTTGAGGTGACACCGAGTTACTGAACTTGGCGAAGGCTAGTTACAAGATGACTGATATGTAATGCAACAAAGTAAAAATCTGTATTTTTATACCCTCCACCATAGGATGGGGGGTATATTAACTTTGTCATTCCGTTTGTAACACATCGAAATATTGCTCTAACTATATATATTCAGGGTCGTGGTGAAATTCTGAGTCGATTTGAGCATGTCCGTCCGTCCGTCTGTTGAAATCACGCTAACTTTCGAACGAAACAAACTATCGACTTGAAACTAGGCATAAGTAGTTGTTATTGATGTAGGTCGGATGATATTGCAAATGGGCCATATCGGACCAATTTTACGTATTGCCCCCATATAAACCGACCCCCAGATTTGGCTTGCAGAGCCTCTTGGAGGAGCAAAATTCATCCAATCCGGTTGAAATTTGGTACATGGTGTTAGTATATGGTCTATAACAATCATGCAAAAATTGGTCCATATCGGTCCATAATTATATATAGCCCCCATATAAACCGATCCCCAGATTTAACCTCGGGAACCTCTTGGAGGAGCAAAATTCATCCGATTCGGTTGAAATTTGGTACATTGCGCTAGTATATGGCCGCTAACAGCCACATAAAAATTGGTCCATATCGGTCTATAGTTATATATAGACAATGGCCAATCACACAAAAATTGGTCCATATCGCCAAAAATAATCTACCAAAATTTTATTTCTATAGAAAAGTTTATCAAAATTTTATTTCTATAGAAAATTTTGTTAAAATGTTATTTCTGTAGAAAATTTTGTCAAATTTTTTTTTTTTCTTTAGAAAATTTTGTCAAATTTTTATACCCTGCGCCACACTGTGGAACAGGGTATTATAAGTTAGTGCATATGTTTGTAACACACAGAAGGAGACGAGATAGACACATGGTGTCTTTGGCAATAATGCTCAGGGTGGGTTCCTGAGTCGATATAACCATGTCCGTCTGTCCGTCTGTCCGTCCGTTCGTCCGTCCGTCCGCCTGTCTGTGAACACATTTTTGTGATCAAAGTCTAGGTCGCAATTTAAGTCCAATCGCCTTCAAATTTGGCACATGTTCCTAATTTGGGTCAGAATAGAACCCTATTGATTTTTGAAGAAATCAGTTCAGATTTAGATATAGCTCCCATATATATCTTTCGCCCGATATGCACTAATATTGACCCAGCAGCCAGACTTTTATACCGATTTGCTTGAAATTTTGTACAAACATAACACTTAGTCGTATAGTCAAGTGTGCCAAATTTGATAGAAATCGGTTCAGTTTTAGATATAGCTTCCATATATATAGTTTTCGCCCGATATGGACTTATATGGCCCCAGAAGCCAGAGTTTTGGCCTAATTTGGTTGAAATTTTGCACTAGGAGCACAATTAGTAATACAGTCATGTGTGCCAAATTTGATTGAAATCGGTTCAGATTTAGATATAGCTTCCATATATATTTTACGCCCGATATGGACTTATATGGCCCCAGCAGCCAGATTTTCGGCCGAATTTGGTTGAAATTTTGCACTTGGAGTACAAATAGTACTATAGTCAAGTGTGCAAAATTTGATTGAAAACGGTTCAGATTTAGATATAGCTCCCATATATATCGTTCACCCGATATGGACTTATATGGACCCAGAAGCCAGAGTTTTGGCCCAATTTGGTTGAAATTTTGCATTAGGAGTACAATTAGTAATATAGTCATGTGTGCCAAATTTGATTGAAATCGGTTCAGATTTAGATATAGCTCCCATATATATGTTTTTCTGATTTCGACACAAATGGTAAAAATACCAAAATTTTCCTTGTTAAATCGCCACTGCTTAGTCGAAAAGTTGTAAAAATGACTCTAATTTTCCTAAACTTCTAATACATATATATCGAGCGATAAATCATAAATAAACTTTTGCGAAGTTTCCTTAAAATTGCTTCAGATTTAAATGTTTCCCATATTTTTTACTAAAATTGTTTTCCACCCTAGTGCATTAGCCAACTTAAATTTTGAGTCTATAGATTTTGTAAAAGTCTATCAAATTCAGTCCAAATCGAGTGATATTCAAATGTATGTATTTGGGACAAACTATTCTATCACAGGGTCGTGGATTTCAATAAAATATGGGTTTTACTTCTCGGATCATTTCGGGTTTTGTTACAGACTTTTTTTCACTTTAAGGAGCTATGACACAAACGATTAATTCCCATTACATGGTGGAGGGCTCTAACGATAGCCAATTGTGGGTTTCCATCAAAAGATAAAGCAATCACAATATAAAGCTTGAATTCCATTACTTGTTTTGTTTCTAATTTTAATGTGTAGTGGTCTGAATTATATCGAACCGATTATGATTATATCGGACCAATTTTTGATCAGCTTTTGATCGGGTTAAGGACTTAGAACCACCCGCAGACAGAAATTTTGCAAACCATATACAGATAATACAGAAACATTGGGAGTAGAAGCAGATGCCTTAGCTACTTATGATGGTATAGCCGATGTTGCTGTGACCGATGGATGGGTGTTCATGATGCCAGAAAGACAGTCCTTGGAGTCTGGAACCCCAGAAAGATATCCTGCAAGTGGTAACGGAATGTGTTATAAGGCACACCAATAACTCAAGGCCAGATAACTTGAAAATATTCACGAATAACCGAAGGACAGAAAGAAACCAAAGCAGATTTTATGTTGAGATCACGAATAGTACTGGTACTAAAATATATAAACATGATATGCGATTATCTACACAAAACGGGTCGTTCCTCCGTAATGACACTCTTAGAACAACGGAGTTTTCTTCTATTGGAAAAGGAACATTTCGTTGGTCACAAAATTTACGTGAAAATAAATTAATTTCTTCCGTATAGAGTTGAGAGAACTTATGTGACGGATTCATTATGGAATTGAAGTGTAAGAGTAGCACAGCTATATTTGACAGAATAATCACAACAGGTAGTTTTTGTTGAACTCAAACAACTCAAAGTGAAGAATGCGTCAATCGAATTCTCTCTAATATGTAGGTTAGGTTAGATAGTATGCCAGCCCATTATTTCAGACTCAACTAGAATATTCATTTCATTATGTTACTTTTTCTTATCTCTAAGTGATTCACGTATCTCTGTTTATCTCAATGAGAAAGGTTCTATTTTTGTTTTACTGGTAAATCCGAACGGGGTTTCAGATTGCAAAGAAACCACCTTGAAACACTCAGAAATGTCACCAATGACCCTTTATATGCAAATCAATTGCACCTCGGCGGCTTTCCTAAATAATTAAATTTCTAAATAATTAAATTTAAAATTCCCAACAAATCGACCCTATCCAATATTTAAAAAAAAAATCCTTTAATTTGTTGGCAATGAACCTTTGTGTATGTAGCTTTGCAAAACTAAATACCCTTGCCATCTTCTTTTTTGCACCAGTTCTCTTTGGAAGCTATTGGCCACCACTATCGTTACTGCCACCACATTTGCCTCGGCTACATCATTTACGACAATAGTTATTCTATTTTTCGCAGTTTATCATGTTGGTAAACGTAAATTAAAGTTTACTCCTTGTTCGTTCGTTCGTTCATTCGAAGACATCCTTATTTACCCCGCTCTTACCCCATATCCACAGAAAAACATAAATTGCTAGTTAGTGTCGAAAAAGTGCTATGGCCTTTTGTTCTTCAACGAAGCATATAAGTTAGCAGTCTGGTACGTACAAGGATGCGCCATATTTGCCCTCGACATTTACGTGAGAATCCATATCAGTTTAAAATTTTCCATATGACGATGATGACTATGATGCACAAGGGCTAAGGAGGGAGATCCAATGTGAAGCCCGTTTGTCTACTCTGCCATATATTTTGGGCCAGGGTTTGTTGTTTCCAGCTGTCTTCTGGCCGGAAATCACTATATTTAATGGCTAATTATAGACATGCTGTGGCTAATCTACTGTGAGAGATGTGCTAACAAAAATTTTCCTCCAGGAGCTCTTTAGGCGAAAATATGTAAAACCTTAAACTTTCGACAAAAGGATGTTGAAGTCATACATTGGCATTTTGAGAGGGTAATAGGAAAGTGTTTGTGTATAATGGGGAGCATTATTTGATTACTTTTAATCAAGTGAGTGAAAACTACATTTTTAGAGTTTGGAAAAAATTAAATTTCTAATGTTTTAATTAAAACCATGTCATTTAAGGTTTTTACTACCGAATTAAGCCTAATTTTCAAAACTATTATCTTCTGATTTTTACTCGTACTAAGGGTATGTTGAAAACAAATTGAAACTAAGTGGGGAGTTAACGTTTGGGAGTCACCGTGGTGCAATGGTTAGCAGGACCGCCTTGCATATACAATGTCGTGGGTTCGATTCCTGCTTCGACCGAACACCAAAAAGTTTTTCAGCGATGGATTATCCCACCTCAATAATGCTGGTGACATTTCTGAGGGTTTCAAAGCTTCTCTAAGAGGTTTCACTGGAATGTTGAACGCCGTTCGGACTCGGCTATAAAAAGGAGGTCCCTTGTCATTGAGCTTAACATGGAATCGGGCAGCACTCAGCGATAAGAGAGAAGTTCACCACTGTGGTATCACAATGGTCTGAATAGTCTAAGTGAGCCTGATACATCGGGCTGCCACATAACCTAACCTAACCTAACCTAACGTTTGGTGTTGTTTTCGAATGTCCTCTGTAGTGCACATCGATAGTCTATGAGTTAATGTGATCATAAATGTCAACTACTCGAATTATAAGATTACACAAATCTATTTAGGATTTGTTTACACAAAAAAATTACAAACTTTTCTATAGAAATAAAAAAAATATTTTATAGAAATAAGATTTGACAAACTTTTCTATGGAAAGAAAATTTTGACAAAATTGTCTAAAGAAAGAAAATTTTACAAAATTTTCGATAGAAAGAAAATTTTGACAAAATTGTCTATAGAAAGAAAATTTTGACAAAATTGTCTATAGAAAGAAAATTTTGGCACAATTTTCTGTATATAAAATTTTGACAAAAATGACTAGTTATATACAATTTTGAAAAAAATATAGAAATCTATTTTTTATAATTTTAATTTTTACAGAAAAAAAATTGACAAAATTTTGTACAGAAAAAAAACTTTGACAAAATTTTCTATAGAAAGCAAATTTTGTCAAAATTTTCTATATGAAGACAATTTTGACAAAATTCTCTATAGAAAGAAAATTTTTGGCAAAATTTTCTGTAGATATAACATTTTGACAAAAATTTCTAAAAATATAAAATGTTGAACAAAAAAAAAATATAGAAATAAAATTTTGGCAAAATTTTCTAAAGAAATATATTTGTATTTTGACAAAATTTCCTAATGAAATAACATTTTGACAAAAATTTTCTAAAGAAATAAAAATAAAATTTTCCAAAAAAAAAATAAGAATAAAATTTAGACAAAATTTTCTATTGAAATAAAATTTTGACAAAATTTTCTAGCGAAATAAAATTTCGAAAAAAATTTCTATTGGTATAAAATTTTCACAAAAACTTCTATATAAATAAAATAAAAAAAAATATATATCTATATATAAAAATATATATACAACTTTGAGAAAATTTTCTATAGAAGTGAAATTTTGACAAAATTTTTCTATAGAAATAAAATTTTGACAAAATTTTCTATAGAAATAAAATTTTGACAAAATTTTCTATTGAAATAAAATTTTGACAAAATTTTCTATAGAAATAAAATTTTGACAAAATTTTCTATAGAAATCAATTTTTGACAAAATTTTCTATAGAAATAAAATGTTGACAAAATTTTCTATAGAAATAAAATTTGACAAAATTTTTATAGAAATAAAATTTTTACAAAATTTTCTATAGAAATAAAATTTTGACAACATTTTCTATTGAAATAAAATTTTGACAAAATTTTCTATAGAAATAAAATTTTGACAACATTTTCTATTGAAATAAAATTTTGACAAAATTTTCTAT
The DNA here is from genome assembly GCF_050003625.1 of Haematobia irritans. Lineage (NCBI taxonomy): Eukaryota > Metazoa > Arthropoda > Insecta > Diptera > Muscidae > Haematobia > Haematobia irritans. Next base: position 165,889,026 of record NC_134397.1, on the reverse strand, counting down.
AGAAATAAAATGTTGACAAAATTTACTATAGAAATAAAGTTTTGGCAAAATTTGTGGCAAAGATAGTACAAATCTAAACTGATTAAAAAAGATGATGATATTTCTTAACTTGCGTTACACATCAGGAAAACCTCTTTTAAATATTATTTTATTTAATTTGCTTTAGTATGAAAAATTAAAAATCCTTGGACATGTTCTTTTTAGTATATCTCCACTTCTGATTCATAAGTTAAAACCTCTTATTTATTTTGCAGGCTATTACAATTGGGTGATATTACAAATACAGCTTATCGGACCACCAAACCCCTGATGTGGCTTCTGGAGCCTCCCAGAAAAATGTTATACTCCCGGATAAATTTCCTCCGATCCGCTTTTTGTGCTTGAATTCAAAAATTATCCATAGAACTAAAATTTGTACAAACTTTTTTATAGAAATAATATTGTGACAATGTTTCTATTGAAATAATATTTTGAAAAAATTTTCTATAGAAATAATTTTTTTTCGTTTCGTTTTGTTATTGTTGTTTTTTTCTTTAATCATTGTTGTTGTTTTTTTGATTTCAGCTTAACACCATGCATTGACTAAACTACAAGTGTAGCTTAACCAACAGAGAAAAAGAATGTTTGTCAAACTTATTTTCCTCTGTTGGTTAAGCTACACTTGTGGTTTAGTCAATGCATAGTTTGAGGCTGAAATAAAAAAAAAAAAACAGGAATAAAATTTTGACAAAATTTTCAATAGAAATAAAATTTTGCCCAAATTTTCTATAGAAATAAAATTTGGACAAAATTTTCTATAGTAATAAATTTTTTGGGAAAATTTTCTATAGAAATAAAATTTTGACAAAATATTCTATAGGAATGCAATTTTGACGAAATTTTTTATAGGAATAAAATTTTGATAAAATTTTCTGGGATGATTTTATTTTATAGCTATAGAAAATTTTGTCAAAATTTTATTTCCATAGAAAATTTTTTCAAAATTTTATTTCTATAGGAAATTTTGTCAAAATTCATTTCTATAGAAAATTTTGTCAAAGTTTTATTTCTATAGAAAATGTTGTCAAAATTTTATTTTTATAGAAAATTTTGTCAAAATTTTATTTCTATAGAAAATTTTGTAAAAATTTTATTTCTATAGAAAATTTTGTCAAAATTTTATTTTTATAGAAATGTTTGTCAAAATTTTATTTCCATAGAAAATTTTGTCAAAATTTTATTTCTATAGAAAATTTTGTCAAAATTTTATTCCTATAGAAGATTTTATCAAAATTTTATTTTAATAGAAATATTTTTTGGACACAATTTCTATTTTTGTTCCTACTGCAGAAGGATAGACAGAACGGGCGAACGGATGCACATTCGATTTATAGAATGTTTGTTTGTTAACTTGCGTTATACATCAGTACAAACTTTAATTAGCCTCTTTTACATATCTCTCTGATTTAGTTTGTTTTGTTTCCACCAAAAAATAACACCAAAATTAAAAAAAAAACTTACAATTGCAAATGGACCATATTGGGTAACTTGAAGTGACCCATAGTCCTCTTATAAACCGATCACCAAATTTGATTTCTGGGGTCTCCTGGGAAAGTGATTTTCCATGAATTCTAATTTATTGGGAGTGTTGCACTATTAGCCATATAACATAACTATCAATATAGAAAAATCTAAAATAAAATCTTATTACTGCTACTGCAGAAAGACATACAGATGAAAGAACGGGTGAAAGAATGGACATTCGATTTATTTATTTATTTTTTTTGTGTTTTACTGGCATTACACATCAGGAAAAATTTTAATTAATCTCTGTAAAATATCCTCTCATTTAATATGTTTTGTTTTTTCCCAAAAAGAATACAACAAAATTAAAAATCCCTACGAATGCTCTTTCTATTCCATTTCCACTTCAGATTCATAAATTAACACTTCTTGTGTATTTTGCAGGCATTTTGTTTTTTGCTTTCTAGTGTGGTCTTCCTACAACCTTTTGACAGAAACTCCTTTAGGGCAAAGATAATTTACACCCAAAATAAAAAAAAGACCCAAACAGATAGAGTGTAGAGCAAGGACAAGCAAAAAAAACCTAATTACAATTTATATCAGCCGAAACAATCTTTTCGCACTGGTCTACACCCAGGAAAACTCATTTATTAAACCCAACTCAAGTAAGGCTGCAGATAAAAAAAAAACACCACCACTCAAATGTAATGAAAAACCATAGGACTGAAAAATAAGTCAAATGACAAAAAAATCGATTAAAATTAATAATGCCACCTTTACAGGAGGGGAAAGGGGAGGAGGAGAGCATGAAAAAAACTCGCCATTGCCGGTAACGGAAATGTTTAAAAAAAAAAAGCAGATATCAACAACTTAAAATTATGTATATCAGTCAGATAAAATTCAAATTTAAATGACTACCGGTCGAAAATGTGCCACCCGCATAAGGACCAAAGCAAAGGGGGATGACCAAACACCACTCAATGCGGGAAGCCCCCAAGAAGAAGACAAAAAAAAAACAAGGAAAATAAAGTGAACAGCATCATCAAGAAATACGAGTTGAAAGAAGTTCACTTAACATTAACCCCCTTAACACCAAGCCCACACACCCCCCCACCACTCCAACAAACGATGTCATTTACAAACTCTAGCACTGTCCACGACATTGTAATTGCTCTTGTCCTCGTTGTATACCATTTGTACTTTCAGTATTTTCACTTCCTGTTCCCGGTTTCCTTTCCTCCCTTCTCATGACTGGTTGTCACGACTCAACTGTTAGTTGGGTAGAAAAAAAATATTTTTTCTTGGTTAGTCTTTCACTAATTGTAGATGAGTCCTAATATTAATCCTACCAAAGAAAACCCAGTTTGATGGTATTCTCATTTTGTCCTGTGTCCAATGTAAACATCTCGGGTTACCAAAAAGCTTGTACCGCGTGTTTACTTACATTGCATGCCCTCGAAATAACGTACTTCCCCTTGGTTGGTCTTATCCTTCGCCACTTGGTTCATCCGTCCGAACGTTTGTTGGTTCAGTTGACGCCTCCCACAGTCATTGGCGAAATTTCTGTCACCAACCAAGAGTAACGGTATTTTATAGGGTTGTCCTTCAAATATTGTTCCAATAAAGTATGAGTTGTTTTCCCCGGAAAAAGCTGCAAAAGGACGATATGGAAATCTTTACATGTGGGTTCTATAGCAGACTATGGGTTTATATGGCACATTTTACTGCACCTGCTTAGAATATCCACAAAATTTATTCGTCGACAAAGTGGCTGCTATGTATCGCAACTTCTGATTGCTATCATTTCCAAACAGCTCATTTGACGGCTGACAGATTCTTTCCAGTGACAGTTCGTTTTATTGTTTATAAGCTTACAAAAGCATTTTGATCTTTTGCATTCAGATATAAATCTCCTCGTAATGTGATTATATATATTTGGCTGAAAACCCACAAGTAGCTATCGTTAAAGCCCTCCAGCATTTTAATATGAATAAATTTATTATTTTCTTGTACACAGAAACAATTTTAACTAAAACATTTCCAATAAAAATTTTAATTTCAAAAATATTTAAAAATATTCAATTAAAAATTTAATTAATTCAACAAATTTTTTAATTAAAACAAAAATCAATCACAAAAATAATTAGTATCAATTAATTATTTTTTTTAATCAATTAATATTTTGATTGACTTTGGCAATTGATACTATCATTTCTGTGATTGAAGAAATTTCAATTAAAAATTAATTTGATCAATTAATTTTGTGATTATACCTACGTTAGCTAAGCCCCTGATGATCTTAGAACAAATTTTACAAATTGCATACCATTGGTGAAATTGACTGGAATTTTCTTACCTGGAAAGAGAAAAGTACAACAAAAATTACTATAATATATGGCAAAATTAATTAAATATTTTTTAAGCTGCATACAAGTGGAAAAAATCTGAAAAAATTTTGTTCAATAATGAGAATGTTCTTTGACTTCAATAATTTGCGTAGGTTATTTAAATTAAATAAAAAAAATGAAAAATATTCTTAAATGAAGCATAAATTCACATTTCCCACAAAATTATTCAGAATTTCTTAAATTTTGTAAATTTCACAACATATTGAACTTTGTAAGGCGCTAAAGGCATTGTTAAATATTTGAACTCGCCTTTTTTCTTTCCTTTATCAAGTGGAAAAAACATTATCCTACATTTTTCGAAAAAATATTTACATATTTTTGTGAAACTCTTTGTAATCCAGTTTAATTAAAATTTTCTAAAATGAACCATAATTTTCCATCCTGGGACTATATTTCCCTCACTACACAATTAAAATATCTGCCTCATCGTGCTAATAAATGGACCAAAATGCTAATAGATCTAAGTTTTAGTCGGCTAAAAAATTCTTATAGTGGCTCTACACTGAGAGAAGAAGTTTGCAAGAAGTAAAATCAGAAGAATGACCTATACACGCTTAATGTGGTTTCTTTTCTTTTCATCGGTTTGTGTGTGCCCAACAATGTTATCTATAAATAGATGTGCATGACTGTGTGCGTTGCTTGCACGTTGATGGCTATAATTGTCTGTTGATGGCGATAAGTGCTACATGGCTCTGTGCATAGTTTGTTTGCTTACAAACTTTATGGTCTGCAGTACAATTCTCCGTTTGGAGGGAAGGGTAAAATTAGAAAAATGAGCCTATATTTGCTTCTACATTATTTGTATTAGAGAAAAACGAGCTGTGCTACACGTATTTGGAGATCTACCGCTAGATATTGATCTTAGGCCTGCTCGATTTTCAAATATCCTCCAAGGCTTTTTGGAAACAAAAATTAACATGGTGGATTATATAAGAAAATGATCCGATATGACTCAATATTGATTTTCAAAAAAGGTGATTCTCTGCTATATTTTAGGATGATAAAATCATAATTTTTTTTCCACATTGTGTCTTTTATGAATAGTGGGATCGCGACCGCAAAGCCGAATATTCAGCAGTTGCAACCGAGTGAATTGATCAAAGGAGCTTTGTATTGTATTCAATTGATGCGCTTGAAGAAAACATTGCATGATAAACGGCCAAAATAAATTGAACGGCACGACACGTGAAATTTTTCTACAGAAATAAAAAGTTGACAACACTTTCCATGGAAATAAAACAAAATTTTCTATAGATATAAAATTTTGAAAAAGTTTCTATAGAAATAGTATTTTGACAAAATTTTGTAAAGAAATAAAATGTTGACTAAATTTTCTATAGAAATAACATTTTGACTAAATTTTCTATAGAATAAAATTTTGGGAAAATTTTCTATAGACACAAAATTTTGATAAAGTCTCTATAGAAATAAAATTTAGACAAAATTTTCTATAGAAAAAATATTTTGAAAAAATTTTCTATAGAAAAAATATTTTGACAAAATTTTCTACAAAAATAATATAATAGAATAAAATTTTGGGAAAATTTTCTATAGACACAAAATTTTGATAAAGTCTCTATAGAAATAAAATTTAGACAAAATTTTCTATAGAAATAATATTTTGAAAAAATTTTCTATAGAAAAAATATTTTGACCAAATTTTCTACAAAAATAAAGTTTTGAATAAAAATTTCAACAGAAATAAAATTTTGACAAAATTTTCTATAGACATAAAATTTTGGAAAAATTTTCTATAGACATAAAATTTTGGGAAAATTTTCTATAGAAATAAAATTTTGATAAAGTTTCAATAGAGATAAAATGTTGACAATATTATCTGTAGAATAAAATTTTGACAAAATTTCCTATTGAAATGAAATTTTGACAAAATTTTCCATAGAAATATAAATATGAGAAAATATTCTATAGAAATAACATTTTGACAAAATTTTCTATAGAAATAAAATTTTGACAAAATTTTCTATAGAAATAAAATTTAGACACAATTTTCTATAGAAATAATATTTTGAAAAAATTTTCTATAGAAAAAATATTTGGACAAAATTTTCTACAAAAATAAAGTTTTGAATAAAAATTTCAACAGAAATAAAATTTTGACAAAATTTTCTATAGACATAAAATTTAGGGAAAATTTTCTATAGACATAAACTTTTGGGAAAATTTTCTATAGACATAAAATTTTGATAAAGTTTCAATAGAGATAAAATGTTGACAAAATTTTCTGTAGAATAAAATTTTGACAATATTTCCTATTGAAATGAAATTTTGACAAAATTTTCCATAGAAATAAAATTTTGACAAAATTTTCTATAAAAATAAAATTTTGACAAAAATTTTGGGAAATTTTTCTATAGACACAAAATTTTGATAAATTCTCTACAGAAATAAAATTTAGACAAAATTTTCTATAGAAATAATATTTTGAAAAAATTTTCTATAGAAAAAATATTTTGACAAAATTTTGTACAAAAATAAAGTTTTGAATAAAAATTTCAACAGAAATAAAATTTTGACAAAATTTTCTATAGACATAAAATTTTGGGAAAATTTTCTATAGACATAAAATTTTGGGAAAATTTTCTATAGGCATAAAATTTTGATAAAGTTTCAATAGAGATAAAATGTTGACAAAATTTTCTGTAGAATAAAATTTTGACAAAATTTCCTATTGAAATAAAATTTTGACAAAATTTTCTATAGAAATAAAATTTTGACAAAAGTTCCTGTTGAAATGAAATTTTGACAAAATTTTCTATAGAAATAAAATTTTGAGAAGATTTTCTATAAAAATGAAATTTTGGGAAATTTTCTATAGAAATAAAATTTTGAGAAAGTTTTCTATAAATGTGAAATTTTGACAAAATTTTCTAAAGAAATAAAGTTTTGACAAAATTTTCTAAAGAAATAAAATGTTGACAAAATTTTCTATAAAAAACAATTTTGACAAAATTTTTTATAGAACTAAATTTTTGAGAAAATTTTCTATCGACATAAAATTTTGAAAAAGTTTCTATAGAAATTAAATTTAGACAAAATTTTCTATAGAAATAATATTTTGTCAAAATTTTCTACAGAAATAAAGTTTTGAAAAAATTTCTAAAAAAATAAAATGATGACAAAATTTTCTATAGATATAAAATTTTGATAAAGTTTCTATAGAGATAAAATTTTGACAAAATTTTCTGTAGAAATAGAATATAGATAAAATTTTGACAAAATTTTCTGTAGAATAAAATTTTGACAAAATTTCCTATTGAAATGAAATTTTGACAAAGTTTTCCATAGAAATAAAATTTTGACAAAATTTTCTATAGAAATAAAATTTTGACAAAATTTTCTATAGAAATAAAATTTTGAGAAAATTTTCTATAGAAATGAAATTTTATTGTTGTTGTTTTTTTTTTGATCTCAGCTTAAAGCCATGCATTGACTAAACTACAAGTGTAGCTTAACCAACAGAGGAAAAGTATGCTTATCAAATTTATTTGGGCAAAGCCCTATAGACTGCAAGATGGTTGGATGTACAGCTGTTTCGGAATTACCACATTCCTCATCAGCATCCTCTACTTGCAGCAAAACTATCAACCAATTATCAGAATAAATTCGGGTAATTCACTCAACCCAACGTGAACTACACTTGAACCTCCCGAAAAAGGGTTTGATAGTCGGCTACTGCCTAAACAAATTTGCCAGCATATCTTTTTTCCTTTGCCAAACTCAAATCATCGAAATGAAATTTGAGAAATTTTCTATAGAAATAAAATTTTGAGAAAATTTTCTATAAATGTGAAATTTTGACAAAATTTTCTAAAGAAATAAAATGTTGACAAAATTTTCTATAGAAAACAATTTTGACAAAATTTTTTATAGAAATAAAGTTTTGAGAAAATTTTCTATCGACATAAAATTTTGAAAAAGTTTCTATAGAAATTAAATTTAGACAAAATTTTCTATAGAAATAATATTTTGTCAAAATTTTCTACAGAAATAAAGTTTTGAAAAAAATTTCTAAAAAATAAAATGATGACAAAATTTTCTATAGATATAAAATTTTGATAAAGTTTCTATAGAGATAAAATTTTGACAAAATATTCTATAGAAACAAAAAAATTTTAAAAAAATTTTTACAGAAATAAAATTTTGAGAAAATTTTCTATCGACATAAAATTTTGAAAAAGTTTCTATAGGAATTATATTTAGACAACATTTTCTATAGAAATAATATTTTGGCAAAATTTTCTACAGAAATAATATTTTTAAAAAAATTTCTAAAGAAATAAAATGTTGACAAAATTTTCTATAGACATAAAATTTTGGGAGCATTTTCTATAGACATAAAATTTTTATAAAGTTTCTGTAGAAATAAAATTTTGAAAAAATTCCTATAAAAATAAAATTTTGACAAAATTTTCTATAGAAATGAAATTTTGACAAAATTTCCTATAGAAATAAAATTTTGACAAAATTTTCTATAGACATAAAATTTTGGGAAAATTTTCTATAGACATAAAATTTTGGGAAAATGTTCTATAGACATAAAATTTTGGGAAAATGTTCTATAGACATAAAATTTTGATAAAGTTTCAATGGAGATAAAATGTTGACAAAATTTTCTGTAGAATAAAATTTTGACAATAGTTCCTATTGAAATGAAATTTTGACAAAATTTTCCATAGAAATAAAATTGTGACAAAATTTTATATAGAAATAAAATTTTGACAAGATTTTCCATAGCAATAAAAATTTGCAAAAATGTTTTGAATATAAATATTTGCCTGTACATTTTATACAAATAAAGATTTGCATTTTTCTGAATTAATATGTGTGTGTGTTTTTTTTTTTTTGTTTTAATTTTCCTTTGGGTAAAAAATCCTATTTTATATGTCTTATCCAATTTTTTCCATAGTCGACAAGCCTACGCATTCACAAGTTCGCTTATAAACTATGTAAGCAACCGCATTTGGTCGTTCATATTTTTCCGTTTTCTTTGAACCTAATTCCTCAGCAGGTAATTTAAGCGTACGCATCATAATAATCATCATAAACCATTCGTATACGAGCAATTATTTACACAAGTCTGCAACATAAAAATCCCACACCCTCCAAAAAAAAAAAAAAAAACAAAAACCAACAACCGCACTAAAATTTTCTTTTACTACCGATGAATTAAAGAAGCAATGCTGAGGGAACGGAAACTAAAGTCCATGGGAAAGCCACCCAGTGCTGGTACGTATTGGGAGTATGTAAAGTGGTTATTACACAAAAACTACTTCACGTAATTTGTGACAAATTTGTTGGGCAATTATTCATTTGGTGTGGATAACCTCTTGGCCGAAATGTGTACTGGACTCTTGAGCTGCATGACCTTATTTGTGTATACCATTGCAATGAAATTTATTCAGGGAGCCAAAGGAAACATTATCCGTCCTTACACAACGATAAAGAAATATTTGTGGTAATTCATATTGAAGCCCTAGCGTTCGTTCTTCTTTTTTTTCATTTTTAATTGAATTTGTGTCACCTTTGAAACGATAAGGCGCACTTTAACTTTAATGGTAGTCTTTGGATTTCTTTAGCTTGAAGTTATAATTCAACGAAAGCAGGAGGGATTTTATGTAATTGCGTAATTTCAAATATTTTATTGGGGAGAATTTCAAAGATAATTGGTTAAGGTGTAAAGAAGGCATTATAAGAGGCTCTTTAACGATACAGAAATGTTTCCAAAGAAGTTTGCTTTTTTTTGCTGTGGACCTTCTCAACGAGAAGAAAAACCCAAAGGGCACTTGGGAAATAATTATGTTTGTAAATTGGCTGATGAAAGAGCACACAAGGGATGCGTCCTCCAAAAAAATTGTATCTTGGTATAAATACAAGATTTGGTTTATGTATTGAACTTTGTCTTATCTATCTCGACGAATTTTAAATGGAGGGATCACTATATAGCTGGGCAATGTACAGACTCTCAAGTTATAAAATTTTGCATTTACTATAAAATTGTGTATTTGGAAAATGTACAAATAGTGATTTGTATGATCTATTCCCCATTCGAAAGAAAAACAGTCATCCGGATTTTCTTCTTTTGAATGTTCACTGCAAAAAAAGATCGCATGGTTCCAAAGCTTTTGTCTTTACTCTAATGATTTCGGTATTGATTGCAAGCCAAAGAAGCGGAGAATTCAAGCAAAGATACATTTAAGACACAATTCTCTTTTAAATTTGGGTTTCGAGTACTTGCTACTAGAATTCATTTTCGGCTCTTTCTACATGTGAAAACTTCAGTTTCCAGGCCCAGTCGAAATTATGCTAGGTTTCAAATAGTAATCGTTTTTAGAATAAAGTGATGAAGAACATTTCCTATGTTGAAGGATTCTTTGCTTTGTTGATGAGATGCCAAAAAGACAAAAACATTTATACACAATTTTAAAGAATTTCTCTGAATTATTAAAAAGCATTTGTTTAAGCTGATGTGTGAGCGCTCGCATTGTGGTAGTGAAGAGTGATCCGTCCTTGGCGGTTGGTTTTCCTGATTTCCTGTACAACAGTAAAATAAACGACTGTACGTGCACGACTGCGAATTGACTGTTTTGCATTGTTCTACACCGAGAGAACAGTTTCCTTTTGTGTGCCTGATACATCGCGCTGCCTACACAGACAAAAATTTCACGAAAATTTTTCCAATTAAAATTTTAATTGATTTTTAAAAAATATTCAATTAAAAATTTAATTGATTCAACAAATTTTTTAATTGAAACAAAAATCAATCACGAAAATTAATAGTAGCAATTAATTTTTTAATTGAATCAATTAATTTTTTTAATTGACCTTCAATTAATTTTTTAATTGATACTATCATTTCTGTGATTGAAGACATTTCAATTAAAAATAACATTTCAATTTCAAATAAAAAATTTCGTGATTGAATCAGAAAAAATTTTTTTTGTGTGTAACCTAACCATAGACCGATATGGAACAATTTTGGCATGTTTGTTAGCGCCATATACTAAAAAAGCTTACCAAATATCAACCGAATCGGATGAAATTTTCTCCTCCATGAGGCTCCGGACGTCAAATCTCGGGATCGGTTTATATGGGGGCTATAAATAATTACGGACCGATATGGACCAATTTTTGCATGAATGTTAGAGACCATACGTACCAAATTTGAAACGGATCGTTTGAATTTACTTTACCATCGCTAAACACTGGTCCTTGTATGAGCTTTATAACTCAATAGATGCACTGTTGTCCACATCGCTATGTCCCAATATTTCAGGCTCACAAAGACTATTCACTCTATTGTGATACCACGGTGGTGAACTTCACTCCTTCCCAATTCAATCCCAGCAAAAAGTTGTTCCACATCCCGGAATCCCGCATCGATTTTTTCAACTTCCGATACAGTCCTTTTGGACAAGTCCACAAACATTTCTTTTAAAGCGCATCGCGGGATCCTTCATCGATTCCTCCACCTCCGATGCAGTCGTTTTGGACAAGTATGAAAACCCAGCAAAAGGACAACTTTAAAGGCACTTCCAAAAATGTCCTCCCAAAGATGTTCTTTATTTTAACTACTCAGAAAGTTCTATTAATTTAATTTTTTTACAACTCGCCTTTTTCATATTTTTATACCCTCCACCATAGGATGGGGGTATATTAACTTTGTCATTCCGTTTGTAACACATCGAAATATTGCTCCAAGACCCCATAAAGTATAAATATTCTGGGCAGAGAATGAAGCCGCCGAGTCGCGCCGCCGATTTCCGTCGCCGCCGACCATTTTTTGCTAGTCGAAGCCGCCGCCGAATATGTCGACTCATCTCGACTCAAATGTAGCCGCCAATTAATCAAAAATGTCGATTTAAATCAGAAAAATTTATATATAATTGTCGTATTTTTTTCAAAATTTTGAACACAACCAATCATATTTAAGCTACTATAATAATTTAGCAAAAATTTAGCTCAGAAAATGCGAACGAAAAGTAAATTTGTTTGTAAGATAGGTTGTACAACTAATCTCATTACCATTCGATTAACTTCAAATTGATTTTATAATGGATAATTGTCCGCCGCCGAGTGAACAAATTTATTTCGGCTCAGCCGTCAAGCCGCCGCCGCCGGAGGCAAAAATTTAGTGTCCTCCGCCGCCGACAAAAATGGGTCGGCTTCATTCTCTGATTCTGGGTCGTGGTGAAATTCTGAGTCGATCTGAGCATGTCCGTCCGTCCGTCCGTCTGTTGAAATCACACTAACTTCCGAACAAAACAAGCTATCGATTTGAAACTTGGCACAAGTAGTTGTTATTGATGTAGGTCGGATGGTATTGCAAATGGGCCATATCGGTCCACTTTTACGTATAGCCCCCATATAAACGGACCCCCAAATTTGGCTTGCGATTGCTGAAATCCGATCCGGCTGAAATTTGGTACATGATGTTAGTATATGGTCTCCAACAACCGTGCAAAAATTGGTCCACATCGGTCTATAATTATATATAGCCCCCATATAAACCGATACCCCGATTTGGCTTGCGAAGCCTCTAAGGGAAGCAAATTTCATCCGATCCGGCTGAAACTTGGTACATGGTGTTAGTATATGGTCTCTAATAACCATGCTAAAAGTGGTCCATATCAGTCCATAATCATATATAGCCCCCATATAAACCGATCACGAGATTTGGTTTTGGAGCCACTTGGAGGAGCAAATTTCATCCGAGTCAGTTGAAATTTGGTACATTGTACTAGTATATGGCCGTTAACAACCATGCCTAACTAGGACCATATCGGTCTATAGTTATATATACCCCTCAGATAAATAGATCCCCAATCACAAAAAATTGGTCCAAGTTCATAATTGTATATAGCCCACATATAAGCGACCCCTCTATTTCAATTCTGGCTCTCTACGTACCGTACAAAAGTCCATATCCATAATATAGAAAACGATGTTAAGAAGTTTTAAGATACCACAACCCAATTAATTCGATTGTGGATGACAGTCTTTCGTGGAAGTTTCTACGCAATCCATGGTGGAGGGTACATAAGATTCGGCCTGGCCGAACGTACGGCCGTATATACTTGTTTACAACTCGCCTTTTTCATATTTTTATACCCTCCACCATAGGATGGGGGTATGTTATATTAACTTTGTCATTCCGTTTGTAACACATCGAAATATTGCTCTAAGACCCCATAAAGTAAATATATTCTGGGTCGTGGTGAAATTCTGGCTCGATCTGAGCATGTTCGTCCGTCCGTCTGTTGAAATCACGCTAACTTCCGAACGAAACAAGCTATCGACTTGAAACTTGGCAAAAGTAGTTGTTATTGATGTAGGTCGGATGGTATTGCAAATGGGCCATATCGGTCCACTTTTACGAATACCCCCATATAAACGGACCCCCAAATGTGGCTTGCGAAGCCTCTAAGAGAAGCAAATTTCATCCGATCCGGATGAAATTTTGTACATGGTGTTAGTATATGGTCTCTAACAACCATGCAAAAATCGGGGCACATTAGTCCATAATTATATATCGCCCCCATATAAATCTATCCCCCTACTTGGCTTGCGGAGCTTCTAAGGGAAGCAAATTTCATCCGATCCGGTTGAAATTTGGAACATGGTGTTAGTATATTGTATCTAACAACCGTGCCAGAATTGGTCCATATCGGTGCATAATTATATATAGCCCCCATATAAACCATTCTCCAGATTTGACCTCCGGAGCCTCTTGGAGGAGCAAAATTCATTCGATCCGGTTGTGGATGGCAGTGTTTAGAAGATGTTTCTACGCAACCCATGGTGGAGGGTACATAAGCTTCGGTCTGGCCGAACTTACGGCCGTATATACTTGTTTGAAGCTCTTTTTTTTCTGGAATGTTTAGCTCAATGACAAGGGGCCTCTTTTTTATAGCCGAGTCCGAATGGCATTCTACATTGTGATGAAACCATTTAAAGAAGTTTTGAAACATTCAGAAATGCCAACAGCATTACTGAGTGCGGATAATGTACCACTGAAAAACCTTTTGGTGTTCAGTCGAAACTGCGGTAGAACTGATGACCCTATGTATGCAAGGCAGACGACATTAAATCACGGTGGCTCCCAACCATATGGATGTGTGTGTAAGCATGTGAACAGTTTGGCAAGCATTTTTCTAATATTGTGAAATCATTTCGTCTTCCCTGCATATATCCTTTGGATTTTAACCATCCCAAATATAGTAATCGATCGATCTCCCATTTTCAAAACTCGAGCATTCAAAAGGCGATTTGAATGAAATTGCCGGTCGAATTAATTTCTGTTCTGAAACGTTGAACACATTGAACCTAGCAATCTGGCATGGCCAAGACTTGACACTTTTTATCAAATTTTTAAATTATAAATAATTTTCACAATGGAGAGGGATTTCACTATAGATACACGCAGAGAAGGAATATGATCACCCCGACCATGTTCCAAGAGCAAAATGTTACTTTTTCACGGGAAACCTATAGCATGTTCTTTTCTCGGAGATTACGTATCTGATTTCATAAAGCATGTTATGTTTGATGAGAACAGAATATTTTTGCGACAAAAATGCTACATGGTCACTGTGAAAAAGTACCTTGGTGCTCTGGAAACATGTTTGAGATGATCATATTCCTTCTCTGGGTGTATCAGACGAAAAAATTTATATGTTTGGTGGATCCGTTAACAGTCGAAAGGTAAATCAACAAATTTTTACAAATTTTTCATAAAAATTTGTACTGAGTATTTTTGTGTGCAAAGTTTTAATTAAATTTGGGTTTTTTGGCCAATTTGAGGAAAAAAAGCTAGAAAATCACTGGAAACAATGCAATATACCTAACATATAATTTCTATTTAATTTCTCAGCAAAATTCACTTTTAAACAAGAAGACATGCGAGAATTGTTTTGCGACAATAATTTTTTTCAGGTCGGTTTTTTTTTCAAATCTATTCCAAAGAACATCATTTGTCAATTAACATAGGAAGGACCTAAAATATCCTTTAGCATTTATTTAAATAACAAATACTACCCTTTAAAATGTAGTCTAGACAATAAATATTTTATTTATTCCGGTATGCTGGCTTCGACAAATTCAACTTCAATATCTGTAGGAAAAAAAGGAACATAACAAGCAAACAATCCCATTTTCAATAATTGTAGATAATTTACAGAAACAAAAAAATAGACCCTAAAATATTCAAAATAATTTCTAATGTTTATCCACTCGACTTTTTGCCTTTAGTATTGGCAAATGCTTTTGTCTTAAGCCATCTGGAGAGAGAGCCTACATTAAAAATTCAATTTTCCCACTTTATTCAGGATGGTGCGTAATGGAATGAATGAAATCAAAAACCCTTTGGATTTACAAAATATTTTTTTTTCACGCACAGGAAGATCCCAAATGGCATGAAGATAAGTACTCCATATAACAAACCAAAGAGCCAACAAATATTCAAACAACCAGTCATCCTATAGTAAGTGGCAAACAAAGGAATGACAACAAATGTAAATATAAATAAAAGCAAAAGGATACCAAAGATGAACAAAACAATAATAACAACAACAACAACATTGCGAGCAAGGACGAAAACTTGAAGTTGGGGTGAAAAAATGAGCAGTAACCGATTTTTTGTTGTTGTTTTGCTACAAAATATTCAGTGTATTGTGTGGCTGTGTCTTTGCCCCATATACCCTATCCTATGACTTTACCAGACCGGTACCTTTGAGTATTGTGACTGGGGTCAAAAGATACCAATTTAATCATAAGAAATTTATGCGGGTTAACTTTGTTACATTTAAAGGACTCTGGTGTATAAACAAAATATACAAAAAAGAATGTGAAATATCGAAATTCAGAAACTCTGAAAATGAGCAACAACAAATGTAAACAAGAAATAATAAAACAAAAAACAACGCAGCAAATAACAAACAATAGTAACCTGACCTGGAAAAAAATTAACCAGAACTTGAGATACTGGAATGTACAGTGGAATGAGGAAGAAATACATCCCTACGCCCATAGAAATTTAAGACCAACGAATATCGTATGAAAATTTCTACTCGCTATGGAAAATTTTAATTCTATAGAAAATTTTGTCAAAATTTTATTTCTATAGAAAATTTTGACAAAACTTTATTTCTATAAAAAATTTTGACAAAAATTTATTTCTATATAAAATTTTGATAAAATTTTATTTCTATAGAAAAATTTGACAAAATTTTATTTCTATAGAATATTTTGACAAAATTTTATTTCTATAGAAAATTTTGTCAAAATTTTATTTATATAGAAAATTTTATCAAAACTTCAATCCTATAGGAAATTATATCAAAATTTTATTCCTGTAGCAAATTTTGTAAAAATTTTATTTCTATAAAAATTTTTGTCAAAATTTTATATGTATAGAAAATATTGTCAAAACTTCAATCCTATAGGAAATTTGGGAAAATTTTATTTCTGTAGCAAATTTTGTCAAAATTTTATTTAAATAAAAAATTTTGGTAAAATTTTATTTCAATAAAAAATGTTGTCAAAATTTTATTTCTATAGAAAATGTTGTCAAAATTTTATTTGTATAGAAAATTTTGTCAAAATTTTATTTGTATAGAAAATTTTGTCAAAATTTTATTTGTATAGAAAATTTTGTCAAAATTTTATTTCTATTGAATGTGTCAAAATTTTATTTGTATATATTTTTCACAATTTTATTTCTATTGAAAGTGTCAAAATTTTATCTGTATATATTTTTCAAAATTTTATTTCTATTGAAAGTGTCAAAATTTTATTTGTATAGAAAATTTTGTCAAAATTTTATTTGTATAGAAAATTTTGTCAAAATTTTATTTGTATAGAAAATTTTGTCAAAATTTTATTTCTATTGAATGTGTCAAAATTTTATTTGTATATATTTTTCACAATTTTATTTCTATTGAAAGTGTCAAAATTTTATCTGTATATATTTTTCAAAATTTTATTTCTATTGAAAGTGTCAAAATTTTATTTGTATAGAAAATTTTGTCAAAATTTTATTTCTATAGAAAATTTTGTCAAAATGTTACTTCTATAGAAAATTTTGTCAAAACTTCAATCCCATAGGAAATTCTGTCAAAATTGTATTTCTATAGCAAAGTTTGTCAAAATTTTATTTCTATAGAAAATTTTGTAAAAATTTTATTTGTATAGAACATTTTGTCAACATTTTATTTCTATAGAAAATTTTATCAAAATTTTATTTCTATAGAAAATTTTGTCAAAATTTTACTTCTATAGAAAATTTTGCCAAAGCTTCAATCCTATAGGAAATTTTGTCAAAATTTTATTTCTGTAGCAAATTTTGTCAAAATTTTATTTCTATACAAAATTTTGTCAACATTTTATTTCTATAGAAAATTTTTTCAAAATTTATTTATATAGAAAATTGTGTCAAAATTTTATTTCTATAGAAAATGTTGTCAACATTTTATTTCTATAGAAAATTTTGTCAAAATTTTATTTATATAGAATATTTTGTCAAAATATTTTTTCTATAGAAAATTTTGTCAAAATTTTATTTCTATTGAAAATTTTATCAAAATTTTAGCACGGAATGAAGCACGCTCAAAAACAAACCCAGCCAACTACATTCAAATCGATGATTTGAGTTTGGCAAAGGAAAAGAGATATGCTTGTAAATTTGTTTAGGCAGTAGCCGACTATCAAACCTTTTTTCGGAAGGTTCTAGTGTAGTTCACTTTGGGTTGAGTGAATTACCCCAGTTCATTCTGATAATTGGGTGATAGTTTTGCTGCAAATAGAGGATGCTGATGAGGAATGTGGCAATTCCGAAACAGCTGTACATCCAACCATCTTGCAGTCTATAGGGCTTTGCCCAAATAAATTTGACAAGCATACTTTTTCTCTGTTGGTTAAGCTACACTTGTAGTGTAGTCAATGTATGGTTTTAAGCTGAAATCAAAAACAACAATAATGATTCAAGAGAAACCAACAATAACAAACAAAACGAAAAATTTTATTTCTATAAAAAAATTGTCAAATTTTTATTTCTATAGAAAATTTTGTCAAAATTTTATTTCTGTTGAAAATTTTGTCAAAATTTTAATTCTACAGAAAATTTTGTCAAAACTTCAATCCTATAGGAAGTTTTGTCAAAATTTTATTTCTATTAAAAATTTTGTCAAAATTTTATTTCTGTAGCAAATTTTGTCAAACTTTTATTTCTATGAAAAATTTTGTCAAAATTTTATTTCTATAGAAAATTTTGTCAAAATTTTATTTCTATAACAAATGTTGTCAAAATTTTACTTCTGTAGCAATTTTGTCAAAATTTTATTTCTATAGAAAATTTTGTCAAAACTTTAGAACGGAAGGCATGTGCTAAATTTTTTTTTTAGCACGGAATGAAGCACGCTCAAAAACAAATCCAGCCAACTATATTAAAATCGATGATTTGAGTTTGGCGAAGGAAAAGAGATATGCTTGCAAATTTGTTTAGGCAGTAGCCGACTATCAAACCTTTTTTCGGAAGATTCAAGTGTAGTTCACTTTGGGTTGGCTTTGCCCAAATAAATTTGACAATCTTACTTTTTCCTCTGTTGGTAAAGCTACACATGTAGTTTAGTCAACGCATGGTTTTAAGCTGAAATCAAAAACAACAATAATGTTTGAAGAGAAACCAACAATAACAACAAAACGAAAAATTTTATTTCTATAAAAAATTTTATTAAAATTTTATTTCTGTCGAAAATTTTGTCAAAATTTTATTTCTATAGAAAATTGTGTCAAAATGTTATTTCTATAGAAAATTTTGTCAAAATTTTATTTCTGTAGCAAATTTTGTCAAAATTTTATTTCTATAGAAAATTTTGCCAACATTTTATTTCTATAGAAAATGTTGTCAAAATTTTATTTTTATGGAAAATATTGTCAAAATTTTATTTTTATAGAAAATTTTGTCACAATTTTATTTTTATAGAAAATTTTGTCAAAATTTTATTTGTATAGAAAATTTTGTCATAATTTTATTTCTATAGAAAATTTTGTTAAAATTTTATTTCTATAGAAAATGTTGTCAAAATTTGATTTCTATATAATAATTTTTTGAAAAGTGTATTTCTATAAAAAAAAATCTCAAATTTTTTTTTTTAGAAACTTTTTCCAAAATCTTATTTCTATAGAGATTTGATCTACCGAAACACCAGGAATTCTACCAATCTCCCAAACAAAAAAATCTAATTTTTTTGGTACACGAAAGAAAATAGACGTTAAGAAAACATGTAGCGAAAACTTTAATATAGTAGTATGTAATGTTGAACATCTTTTCGGAATCTTCCGAACATATTTGGAATATATATAAAAAAAAAAAAAAAAAAAAAAACAGAAAAAAAATGTTTGGTGTCCGGCCGAAGCAGGGATGGAGCGCAGGACCCTTGGTACGCAAGGCGGACGTAACAACCACTGCTCCACGGTGCCCAACTAAATGTATGTTTCTGCTAAAAATAATGTTTGTTTAATCGGCTCGTGAGCGCCACAAGCTATGCTTTATAAATATAACTTATGCACTTTAAAGACTATCAGTTATTCCGGACGACAGTGCTCGTGTCGAACATGTCCCATATATTGTGCAAATTAAGTCCGAGGGAGCCACCGTGGTGCAATGGTTAGCATGCCCGCCTTGCATACACAATGTCGTGGGTTCGATTCCTGCTTCGACCGAACACCAAAAAGTTTTTCAGCGGTGGATTATCCCACCTCAGTAATGCTGGTGACATTTGTGAGGGTTTCAAAGCTTCTCTAAGTGGTTTCACTGTAATGTGAAATGCCGTTCGGACTCGGCTATAAAAAGGAGGTCCCTTGTCATTGAGCTTAACATGGAATCGGGCAGCAATCAGTGATAAGAGAGAAGTTCACCAATGTGGTATTACAATGGACTGAATAGTCTAAGTGAGCCTGATACATCGGGCTGCCACCTAACCTAACCTAACCTAACCTAACCTAACCTAAGTTAAGTCCGAAGGCATAATCGATACTGCTGCATGTTTATGGGATCGATAACACATTAACCGATTATTTAGTCATCGCCGACAAGTCGTATCGATCCGACACACTGTAAGATTCTTTACAAACACCGACATTCCGTCCGGAATAACTGATAGTCTGTAAAGCGCATTATATGGATAATTGTCTTTTGATGACAATAACAGCTACATATGTCAGTGGATAGTGTGTTGGCTTCGATTCTCCGTCCAGGCGAAAAGTAAAATGTAAAATATTTTATAAAATCGAATAATTTCTTCTACATCGTGGAAGTGAGAAAGATGTGAGGGAAAGTGCTATTATCCAGAAAAGATTGTTTTTTTGAGTTAATCTTAATGAAAAAGAGCGCATAGAACCATTTTCGTTTTGTAAATTTTGTTTAAAATGAACGACAAATATAGTAGGGGAAATTGCAGGGAAAATTGTTTTGGAATGGAAAAAGCTTTTCTGACTACCCAATACTACTCGTATTATTAGGCTACTAGAAAACTAAAATCAATGACTCAGAAACAGATTTTCTTTCTTTACAACCAATGTCGTTTCCTACGAAAAACACTGTTCCTCGGCTATATATATATGCAGACAACAACACTTGAACTGAAGATGCTTAAGGTGGTAAAACTCAATTAGACCATACTCCATGAAAACAAAAGGCATCACCAAAGTGTCTGTGGCACTTTCCGGAGATTTGTGTAAACAAAGGTTACTGAACAAAATTGTATTTATCCATTTTAGATGAACGTTGCTTGCATGAAAGTCAGTCGTTTATAATCTTGAGAGATACACAGAGACTGAATCATCGTTCGTGTTGAATCAGCATCAAGAAAAAAAAATTAGAACAAATACCATTGCCATGAAAAAGGACAATAATTTAATGAAGATAAGAACAGAGTAAACAAATAAGTAATCTTTAACGACAAAGCAAAATTTTACCCAAAATAATTCACTAGTATGTTCTTCTTGGAATATGATTTCCAAACACAAAGAAAGGCCACTTGATCCCTTGTTGGCCAAGAGTCATTTTCTATTTGACATTATTTCAATGAAATCTTCTGCTAAATATAAAAACAAAAGACAAACAAACTTAATGTCACAACTTTGTAGAATTATTGGAAAAAATATTTAATGTTGTGATTATGATTGGGTTTGTTTGAATTCAATAATTAAGGGGCATTTTGATGAGGCTCGTTTTTGGTTTGGTTGGTTTATCGGATTGATGGCAGGCTGCTGTTTCACCACAAGTATATCCGGTAAACGGATAAGAACAAAAAGAAATCCATTATATTTTACATGTAGCATATATACATCCTCTTGGCAACAAAACAAAGTTATTAAGTTTTCAACTCATTACCGTTTAATACTTAATCCGAGTTAATCAAATGATCAACAGTTTTTAAGAATGGTCATCATATTTCCCCATCGACCAAAGAATATTACCCAATAAATTAAATATGGTATTAATATTTAAAACAACGAAAATGTAAACGATGAAATGATTTCATTGAATATTTGTTTATCTTTTGATTTTTTACTCCCATAAATGTTTAAATTCAATTATACGTTGCGTTGTGGGGACCACTCAACGATAATGACGAAGACGTAAGAAGAAAATTGTTTTTCACTTCTTTTTCCGGGTTATTTTTTTTTACACAACGACAATGTCGATATGTCCTCAATGTCTTTGGGCTACACCACGAAGGATTATTTCAGAAGAAGAGTTGCCAAGCTGATAGCTTGATATTGAAGGCTACACACAAAAATGGAATCTCCTTAGACACAAAGTAAAAAAATTAAAATAAAATGCAAAGTTCATGGTAAATTTTTCTTTTCATGTGAAATGGTGCCTGATACCAAGAGACTGATGGACGGGCATTGTAAACTCGATTCTGAAAAATTATAACATCAAAAAAGAAGGAACTCCGAGACATTCTAGTCGCTAGTGCCCGTATAAATAAGTATTTTATAATTAGTAATTATTATTAATTAAGTAATAAATAAATAAATAAATAAATAAATAGGACCCAAAAAATATATAGAAAACCTTATGTGTTTTGGCGAATAATTTCATTTTATATTTGGGACCCAAATTATCCAAAATTATATATAGCCCCCATATAAACCGATCACCAGATTTGGCTTGCGGAGCCTCTACGAGAAGCAAAATGTATCCGATTCGGCTGAAATTTGGTACATGGTGTCAGCATATGATCTCTAACAACCATGCAAAAATTGGTCCACATCGGTCCATAATTATATATAGCCCCCATATAAACCGATCACCAGATTTGGCTTGCGGAGCCTCTAGGAGAAGCAAATTTCATCCGATCCGGCTGAAATTTGGTACATAGTGTCAGCATGTGATCTCTAACAACCATGCAAAAATTGGTCCACATCGGTCAATAATTATATATAGCCCCCATATAAACCGATCCCCCGATTTGGCTTGCGGAGCTTCTAAGAGAAGCAAATTTCATCCGATCAGGCTGAAATTTAATACATGGTGTCAGCGCATGATCTCTCATAACCATGCAAAAACTGGTCCACATCGATCCAAATTATATATAGCCCCCATATAAACCGATCCCCAGATTTGGCTTGCGGAGCCTCGAAGAGAAGCAAATTTCATCCGATCCGGCTGAAATTTTTACATCCCTAATTATATATAGCCCCTATATAAAGCGATCACCAGAATTGGCTTGCGGAGCCTCTAAGAGAAACAAATTTCATCCGATCCGGCTGAAATTTGGTACATGTTGTAAGCATATGACCGCCTTGCATACACAAGGTCGTGGGTTCGATTCCTGCTTCGACCAAACACCAAAAAGTTTTTCAGCGGTGGATTATCCCACCTCAGTAATGCTGGTGACATGTCTGAGGGTTTCGAAACTTCTCTAAGTGGTTTCACCGCAATGTGTAACGCTGTTCGGACTCGGTTATAAAAAGGAGGTCCCTTATCATTGAGCTTAACATGGAATCGGGCAGCACTCAGTGGTAAGAGACGATGTTAAGAAGTTTTAAGATACCACAACCCAAGTAATTCGATTGTGGATGACAGTCTTTCGTAGAAGTTTCTACGCAATCCATGGTGGAGGGTACATAAGATTCGGTCTGGCCGAACTTACGGCCCTATATATTTGTTTATTTTACAACTTTCGATGTGCTCAATTAAATTTTTGGCGATGAAGCTCCGTCAAGGGTCAGTGTTTTCCGATGTTATGGTGAATTCAACGCAGGTTTCAGTTCTTGAAGGCTGTCCAAAATTAGTTGTTGTTCCGGTAACCATTGATGCTGTGCGCCAACTGATTTTGCAAGATCCTCATGTGAGCTATGGTGAGATAGAGACAACCTTAGGCATTAATGGGACCAGCATACATTCAATATTGCACTAATCGTTGATCGTCAGAAAAATTTATTCGCGTTGGATCCACACGCTTTTCAATCGCTCAACACAGGCTTGTGTCGATTGGTCGAAAGAAATTCTCCAAAAATACGATCTCGATGCTTCGAAACACGTCTAGGGCATCGTGATAGGTGATGAATTGTGGATGCGAAAGTAAACAGCAGTCGACTGTATGGTCGTTGCAAGATGAATCACATCCAACAATAAACTTGCGTACGAAGCACTCAAAGCAAATGATTGCCTGTTTTTTTTTTTTTTTTTTTTTTTTTTTTTTTTTTTTTTTGGAAAAACTGGACATGTCGCAATTGCACATCTAGAACATGCAGAATAGTCAATTCTGAGTGGTACATAACTATTTGTTTGCCACTTGTTTTCTAAGATATCAGGAAATCCACCCACCCAGAACAGAGCACTTCTTATCACGACAATGCGAGCTCTCAAACAACTGCATTTTTGAACACTCAAAACATCGATTTGGTGGGTCATCCTCCGTATAGTCCTGGTTTGGCACCGAATGTTTTCTTTTTATTCTTGTACGTAAAAACAGAAAATGAAAGGTCGAACGTTTTTCGAAGCCTGAAGAAGCGGTTGATGCGTTTAGAATCCATATTTTGTGTCATAAGTGTTTCGAAAATTGGTTCAAACGCATGCAAACGTTCCTAATGGGGAATCTTTTGAGGAACAATAGAGTGATTTTTGATCTTTAGTTTTTGTTTTTGTTGTTTAATTCTAAACTACCGACGGCAATCATCGTAACACTACACTAAGGAGCCATCGTTTAAATTAGGCTATAAAAAGTGGGCCCTTGTCATGGGGCTGAATATAGAATCGGGCAGCACTCGTTGATAAGTTCGCCACATCGTCATATTCTATAAATTTTTCTGAATTTTGGAAACATATAAAAATTCACGACTTTTTAATTATGTTTCAATCTCTATTGTGATGAAATTTTCGCCAATTAATATTGACCTGAGATGGTAACACTAGATATCCATTTGTACTGTTGCTGTTGTTCTGTTTAAAGCCTTTTTCTGTTTTCATGTGGGGAATAGCATGCAAATTTGGTTTTTAACAACAAGAGCAATACGAAAAACAACAACATTGGCAATAACAGCTCAAGCAACACCAATGAAACCAAGTAGTAACCAAAGTCGACGACAATAATAACAACAACTACACAAACACAAACAACGAAAGCATTTCGTACAAACGAGGACTCAAGTCGCTTCAACATGTCCATCAAGTGAAACATGCAGATTGTCTTTCCTATCTATCTGACTGGAAATTGTAAAGGGTGATTTGTTAAGAGCTTGATAACTTTTTTTTTAAAAAAAAACGCATAAAATTTGCAAAATCTCATCGGTTCTTTATTTGAAACGTTAGATTGGTCCATGACATTTACTTTTTGAAGATAATTTCATTTAAATGTTGACCGCGGCTGCGTCTTAGGTGGTCCATTCGGAAAGTCCAATTTTGGGCAACTTTTTCGAGCATTTCGGCCGGAATAGCCCGAATTTCTTCGGAAATGTTGTCTTCCAAAGCTAGAATAGTTGCTGGCTTATTTCTGTAGACTTTAGACTTGACGTAGCCCCACAAAAAATAGTCTAAAGGCGTCAAATCGCATGATCTTGGTGGCCAACTTACCGGTCCATTTCTTGAGATGAATTGTTCTCCGAAGTTTTCCCTCAAAATGGCCATAGAATCGCGAGCTGTGTGGCATGTAGCGCCATCTTGTTGAAACCACATGTCAACCAAGTTCAGTTCTTCCATTTTTGGCAACAAAAAGTTTGTTAGCATCGAACGATAGCGATCGCCATTCACCGTAACGTTGCGTCCAACAGCATCTTTGAAAAAATACGGTCCAATGATTCCACCAGCGTACAAACCACACCAAACAGTGCATTTTTCGGGATGCATGGGCAGTTCTTGAACGGCTTCTGGTTGCTCTTCACTCCAAATGCGGCAATTTTGCTTATTTACGTAGCCATTCAACCAGAAATGAGCCTCATCGCTGAACAAAATTTGTCGATAAAAAAGCGGATTTTCTGCCACTGATTTTGGTAATAAAATTCAATGATTTGCAAGCGTTGCTCGTTAGTAAGTCTATTCATGATGAAATGTCAAAGCATACTGAACATCTTTCTCTTTGACACCATGTCTGAAATCCCACGTGATCTGTCAAATACTAATGCATGAAAATCCTAACCTCAAAAGAATCACCCTTTAGAAGCAAGCAAGGACTCAGGGTATACCATGTGTAATAAACGGTATTGTGTGTGTGTGTGCACATATGCGGTCGCCTTTCCATGCATGACTCGTCAGCCTATATCGACTTGAAACATCACCAGCAAAAACCCGCCTGCCCATTGGAGTTGCAAAACATGCCCCAACGAGTAAAGCAAAGACGCCACAAGCATGGAGAACTTGTCATTTTTAAATCTCAGTAGTAGAGTTTGAATGTGTGCGTGTTTGTATGCGTATCTGAGGCAGGTTGTCTCATGCTTTGCTATCCTAATTTTTGTTTTATATGCTTACGTTCCTGATAATGGGGATGTCGTTTAGAGCCTTGTGGCAAAATTCGGAGAATCAGTAGAAAAAAATTAATAAAATTTTACGAACGCTGAAATTTTTCTAGTGAACAATGATTACATTATTTTAATTACATAAATTGTATTTCAATTATTAAAGAAAATTAAAGTAAATTAAATTTTAGAGTTCCTTCCATTGATTCCTTTTGCTGGCAGCTCTGAGCCCTATTTTGGCTGCCTTATACTCATTCCGTTGTTGTGTTGTGGAGCCACCGTGGTGCAATGGTTAGCATGCCCGCCTTGCATACACAAGGTCGTGGGTTCGATTCTTGCTTCGACCGAACACCAAAAAGTTTTTCAGCGGTGGATTATCCCACCTCAGTAATGCTGGTGACATTTCTGAGGGTTTCAAAACTTCTCTAAGTGGTTTCACTGCAATGTGAAACGCCGTTCGGACTCGGCTATAAAAAGTAGGTCCCTTGTCATTGAGCCTAACATGTATCACAATGGACTGAATAGTCTAAGTGAGCCTGATACATCGGGCTGCCACCTAACCTAACCTATCCCGTTTTTGTTCATCCTAGCCTTACATGGTTCCATTAGTGGGCCCCACTATTTGTCCCACAAATCGGCGCACGTCGCCTTGCATTTCCGTAAAGAGTTGTCGCTCAATCTCGATTATCAGAGCCGTTTCGTCAATTTTCTTCACGTTCCAGTTGCGTGTACTCGTGGTTGTCCTTTCTGATATTTTTGTGTAAAGTTCGTATGGAAATCTTATAAAGGGTGATACGGTCAAAATTTGGTCAATATAAACTTGACGTATTTCTTTCAATTTTGCATTTAAAAAACCTCAACACCCCTCATTTTGATGGTGTGTGTGTGTGTAGAATGTTGCTCCTATTTTGATTTTGGAATTCACTCTTCAGTTGTCAAAATGCCGTCCAAGCAAGAAGAGCAGCGTATCAAAATTTTGCACGCGCATCGCGAAAATCCGAGCTACTCGCACGCAAAGCTGGCAAAATCGCTAAAAGTTGCCAAATCAACCGTTACAAATGTAATTAAAGTGTTTGGGGAACGTTTGTCGACAGCCAGGAAGTCTGGATCGGGGGGAAATCGAAAACCGGAAGCCGCTGAGACGACAAAGAGAGTTGCCGGTAGTTTCAAGCGAAACCCTAACCTCTCTCTCCGAGATGCCGCAAATAAGCTGGGTATATCGTCTACAACCGTGCATCGAGCCAAGAAACGAGCCGGACTATCGACTTACAAGAAGGTAGTGACTCCAAATCGCGATGATAAACAAAATACGAAGGCCAAAGCGCGATCCCGGAGGCTGTACACGACGATGCTGACGAAGTTTGACTGCGTGGTAATGGACGACGAAACCTACGTCAAAGCCGACTACAAGCAGCTTCCGGGACAGGAGTTTTATACGGCAAAAGGAAGGGGAAAGGTAGCAGATATTTTCAAGCACATAAAACTGTCAAAGTTCGCAAAGAAATATATGGTTTGGCAAGCCATCTGTACCTGTGGCTTGAAAAGCAGCATTTTCATAGCTTCCGGGACTGTCAACCAAGAAATTTACGTGAAAGAGTGTTCGAATAAACGTCTGCTGCCTTTCCTGAAGAAACACTGTTGTTCCGTACTGTTTTGGCCGGATTTGGCATCTTGT
This sequence comes from Haematobia irritans, assembly GCF_050003625.1. NCBI lineage: Eukaryota > Metazoa > Arthropoda > Insecta > Diptera > Muscidae > Haematobia > Haematobia irritans. The sequence goes on along the minus strand of NC_134397.1, from coordinate 165,861,459 downwards.
CATTACGGTAAAAAGGCCATGGAGTGGTACGCCGCCAACAACGTGCAGGTGGTTCCCAAGGACAAGAACCCTCCCAACACGCCAGAGCTCCGTCCAATTGAGAAATACTGGGCTATTGTCAAGCGGAACCTAAAGAAGACCAAAAAAAAACTGCTAAGGACGAGCAGCAGTTCAAGGCCAACTGGCTTTCTGCGGCGAAGAAGGTGGACAAGGTGGCTGTACAAAATCTGATGGCAGGTGTCAAGCGTGAGGCCCGGCAATTCGGATTTTTCGAAAGCCTAACTGAATATTTTTCCTGAATTTTATACTAATTGAACTTGAAAAAGAAATTTAATTTAATTTTTTTTAAATAAACCATTTCACCGATTTGCACGCGTTTTCCCTTGACCAAATTTTGACCGTATCACCCTTTATATTGGTGATAGCTCGCTGCGTATGTTTCTAATAACTTCCAGTTCAGAATTTTGTTTGTGTATCTTTCCCATACCAATGTTATGTCTGGTATGGTGCCTTCTCAACAGGGTCGTCCAAAAGTTGAGGTGTTGCCTACACTCGCTACGGTCAGTCCGGTCCTCGCAAACATATTGTGTCATTGTAATCCATGAATGTGCCCTTCCATTCCTCTGATCTCGTCATCAATTCATTCAAGTTTTGACTTGAAGTTGTCCATGCATTCACTCGGAGTGAGGCAGCAACTCATTATGGTTATACTTCTTATTTTAATCCTTACGAAACTTTCACCATTTTCGCATTTTTTTTAGGTATCTCTCCAATTCTGTCAGGTATCCATATCGCGGCAGTGCCTGTGGTATCTTCGAGCCCCAATCCGCTTGACTTCCTGGTATACTATCAGCGAGTTCTTGAACAAAAACTGACATTGCATTTACAGCTTTCTGTTCAAGAACTATTTGTGGCAAAAGAGCATTCGCCATCTTACATCTATGTATATTTATTTCCTGCTTCTAGAGCCTGAAATGTGATCAACAATCGTTTCATCCTTCTTCTTCGGAACAGATATAGCACCTGGGCGCGTTGTGACATTGCTTCAGCTGGTGGATTTTTCACCGCATAATATACATGCACAGAAAAAACATGTTTGGACATGGTTGCTGCATCCATTTAATGCTTATTTAGAGTATGTAATTGTCCCGAAAACCATGTATTTTGTCTTTGTAAAAATAATTTTCGAGCGGAGAAAAATATATGTTGGCAATAAGCATTTAAATGGTTCTCAAATGCCGCAAACATGTTCTATTATTTAAATGATAGAATTTGAGACCATTATATGGTCAGGAAAATCATGTACCTGACCATTCAATTTTTTTTACGTTTTTGCAGAGAAAAAAGTATTTTCATAGTTTACGTATAGACATGTCTACAACCATTACATGGCCATAAAGACCATGTACATTGTTTTCGTGACCATTTAATTTTTTAATTTTTTTGCAGCGACAAGAATTTTATAAAAACACTGAGCAGGTACACACGATTTTCATTTTGCGCGTCAGTCGTGTGCTGATTGTTTCTTGGAATGGACGGGGAATACGGAATTATTGTGTTTTGTGTTAATTTATTTATTCAGAAATGGCACGTGGTATAAAACCACGTGTCATTACACGGAAAGTGTAATTGAAAAAATGTACCTGGTTTTTGTTCTGCATTTTGATATATGGTATATTTATTTTTATTTGCAGTTACATGATGTCTGCGTTTGTACATTTGATGGGCACGAAGTAAATATGGAATGATTACTTATTGTTGAAATTGAACCAAACTAGAGTGTGTAAAAATATGTGATGTTTGTGTGCACGACATTATAAATACAAATAAACAATGAATTAGGTTATAAACATATAAAAACAAATAAACAAAGTTGATTTTGTGTTTTCTTTTCTCAAGAGGCGTCCTTTTTTCGACGACGAAAAACTTTTTTCATAAAAATCAAAATATTTTAGGTTGTGACCATGTTCTTTTAACTAGAAGAAAACATTTTTGACGAATAACATAACATTTTAGATCGTGACCATTGTCTTTTAATGGAAACAAAATTCTTTTTATCAATATAATAACATTTTAGATGAGGACAATAGTATTTTTTCTTAGAACCATATTCACTGAGCCAACATGGTTGCAGGTTAAAATGTTACATGGTCGCCGCAAAAATAGCTGCTATCATATTATTTTGCTCTTCGAATATGATTGTGACAATCATGTTTCTTCTCTGCGTGTACAAAGGCCCATACCATTCTTGTCGTGGCCTTCGCAGTCATATTGGAGGTGAGCTATTCCAAAGCTCGTCTCCATTATCTTGTCTGTTCCCTGGACGGGTAGCGAGGCAAACGCTCTCTTCTTACCTTGTCTATTTAATGCCGTCAAGTGAACGCTAATTTCCTGCGGAGTCGTGTTGCTAGCTTTATTTACTACAGCTGCGACTTCTTTGGATGTGGACAGGGAGTCAAAGTCTTGTATCTCTATTGTGGTTTTTGGTGCCAGGTCGTCTATCACGGAGGCGTCTTTAAGAGTGCCTCTGATGGATTCACAAAATCTATATTTTAGTAGGAGAATTGCACCTGACTTTGTCCAGGTGCACTTCTGTTTCATCCGGTTTTATTATTTTGTCTGAGATTTCTCAGCACGTTAGCGTAGCTATATCCCTCTCTCGGATGAATTATTACAGCCTCGGACCTATAATACGAGATACGATGGAGTGGAAGGTACTGAAAACATACACTGGTAGTAACCATCAGTAAATCTTTTTTTCAATTTGAAAAGGGATGTTCTTACTCCGAACTAGACAGGCTAATGGGCGAAAATCCAATCTAGCGAAGGGAGGGGACCTTACATCTCCAACGTCATGCAGACCCTTTTCTATTCTGGAAGAAACTGGGAAGATACTTCAGCGGCTAAAACCTAGACTTGCTGAAGCTAGGCCTCTGCTGGATGGATTCAGTCCTGGAAGGTCGATCGTCGAGATATATCATCGTACTGGCGACTCTGGACATCAGAAACGCATTCAACAGCTTGAGATGGACAGATGTTATACACACACTTTAGAGTATATCCCGTATACCGAAATACCTGATGAGGATTCTTAGAAATTAGCTAAAAGACCACGTACTGATATATGAAACAACACAATGGCCAAGAAGAAAGGAGATCGCCTCAGGTGCCGCACTTCTAGGGCCAGACCTGTGCATTACAACGAATGAAGAGATCTTAAAGTTAGATATACAGACGATATAGCTGCGGTGAGGCCCAACATAAACTGTGTCAAACGATGGGTTCTGTCTGGACTTGCATGGCTCACAGTTGGTCATGCAAAAGACGGAATTGTTACTGTTGACAAGGCGAAATCTGCCACTAGAAATAGAGTTACATATAGACGACGTATGTAGTTATACATACAATACCTTTAATCAAGTACTTAGAGCTAAGATTAGACACAAAACTAACGTACTTCAAGAGTATGCAACGACAAAAGCTGCAATGATAACAGTTGAGCGGTCTTATGCCAAACTAAACTACTATCTGTGCAGAGAACAGCGGCCCTGATAGTCACATCAGCGTACCGCATAGCATCGGGAGAAGCCCTACTAGTGATAAAGAGAATGGTCCCAATTGGGTTGTGGTATCTTAAAACTTCTTAACATCGTTTTCTAAATTGTGAGTTAGTCCATACCACGTATGGACGTATATTAGACAAAAAATGTATGTATAGGTAAGTCTACAAATAATTACGAATCGACATGGACTTTTGCATGGTACGTAGAGAGCCAGAATTGAAATATGGGGGGTCGCTTATATCTGGGCTATATAGAATTATGAACTTGATATGAACTAATTTTTGTGTGATTAGGGATCGATTTATCTGAGGGCTATATATAACTGTAGACCGATATGGACCTAGTTAGGCATGGTTGTTAACGGCCATATACTAGCACAATGTACGAAATTTCAACTGACTCGGATGAAATTTGCTCCTCCAAGAGGCTCCAAAACCAAATCTCGGGATCAACCAGATCGGATGAATTTTGCTTCTCCAAAAGGCACCAGAGGTCAAATGTGGAGATCGGTTTATATGGGGGCTATATATATAATTATGGACTGATATGAACCAATTCCTGCATGGTTGTTGGATACCATATACTAACATCACGTACCAAATTTCAACCGAATCGGATGAATTTTACTCTTCCAAGGGGCTCCGGAGGTCAAATCTGGGGATCGGTTTCTATGGGGCCTATATATAATTAGGAACCAATGAGAACCAATGTTTGCATGTTCATTAGAGACCTTATACTAACACCATGTACCAAATTTCAGCCGGATCGGATGAAATTTGCTTCTTTTAGCGGCCTCGAAAGCCAAATCGGGGGATCGGTTTATATGGGGGCTATATATAATTATGGACCGATGTTGACCAATTGTTGCATGGTTGTTAGAAATCATATACTTACACCATGTACCAAATTTCAACCGGATTGGCTGAAATTTGCTTCTCTTAGAGGCTCCGCAAGCCAAATCGGGGGATCGGTTTATATGGGGGCTATATATAATTATGGACCGATGTGGACCAATTTTTGCATGGTTGTTGGAGACCATATACTAACACCGTGTACCAAATTTCAACCGGATCGGATAAAATTTGCTTCTCCTTGAGGCTCCGCAAGCCAAATCTGGGGATCGGTTTATATGGGTGCTATATATAATTATGAACCGATGTGGACCAATTTGTGCATGGTTGTTAGAGACCATATACTTACACCATGTACCAAATTTCAACCGGATTGGATGAAATTTGCTTCTCTTAGATCCTCCGCAAGCCAAATCGGGGGATCCGTTTATATGGGTGCTATATGTAATTATGAACCGATGTGGACCAATTTTTGCATGGTTGTTAGAGACCATATACTAACACCATGTACCAAATTTCAGCTGGATCGGATGAAATTTGCTTCTCTTAGAGGCTCCGCAAGGCAAATCGGGGGATCGGTTTATATGGGGCTATATATAATTATGGACCGATGTGGACAAACTTTCGCATGGTTGTTAGAGACCATATACTAACACCATGTACCAAATTTCAGCCGGATCGGATGAAATTTGTTTCTCTTAGAGGCTCCGCAAGCCAAATTTGGGTGTTCGTTTATATGGGGGCTATACGTAAAAGTGGACCGATATGGCCCATTTGCTATACCATCCGACCTACATCAATAAAGTTTCAAGTCGATAGCTTGTTTCGTACGGAAGTTAGCGTGATTTCAACAGACGGACGGACGGACATGCTCAGATCGACTCAGAATTTCACCACGACCCAGAATATATATACTTTATGGGGACTTAGAGCAATATTTCGATGTGTTACAAACGGTGGAGGGTATAAAAATAATCTTCAGTTTCATCTTCTTTGTAAAACCTGTCTAAAGTTGCTGTTTTGCTGAAAATTCAAAAAACTATATCACCATTCTGCAAGCGTCATCCCTAAGCAATATGTATATCGTTTATTGCAATTGCTGCATGCGATTACCATCAATTTAGATTTGCTTGTTTAGTGTGATTGTGTGTGCACTATTGGTTTGTTTGCTTCGTTTCTTGTTTATGGCTCCTTACGTTTATTATTTTGGCCGTAAGGATCTTTGAGGAAGTTTCAGTTTGCTCGTTTATTCGTTTATACAGTTGAGTGATTTAATGTGAATTGATTTCTATCATTTGCCTTCGACATGGTCTCACTCACAGAGGTATATTTTTGTCTAAAATTTGCATTTCCCAAATGTACAATTGGCAACCATTGAGATTGTGTCGCGTAGTAGTTGTTGTTGTTGGTTTTCGTGTCATCCTTTTACTTGTCATCCGTATCGTGGTCGTTTGTGCATGTTTGCACAAATGATTGCACTCATATTTGATTATTTGCATTTGTTATCCCGTGTTGCATTTTTTTGGGAATGGAGGGGGGAAGAGTAGTTTGTTCGATAGACTGAGTTGTAAAATAGCTGGGAGGATGAAGGGCTAATATCGGAACTTGTTTTGTATATAATATATATGATAGTACTTTTTATGTAAATTGTTTTTCAGGGATTGAAAAGTCCCTCGTAAATGTTTCTAATAATTTACAGAAGATAATAATAATTTTAAAGATATATATATATATATATATATATATATATATATATATATATATATATATATATATATATATATATATATATATATATATATATATATATATATATATATATATATATATATATATATATATATATATATATATATATATATATATATATATATATATATATATATATATATATATATATATATATATATATATATATATATATATATATATATATATATATAAGGTGTGATTATCATCTATACCTTGCGTCATGATGAAGGTCCAGGGCTAATTAAGTGAAGTCTTTGAACATTTACTTGTGCATGAACTCCGAAGGCATATACATTGGGGGTCTTTATGATTCTAATTTGAACTAACGATAAAATTAAATCTTCTGCATGAGAAGTAAACGCATCTTTTTTTAATCAAACTCAGAATTTGGCATTAGTTATTGTATACAATTTCTGCAATCTAAACACTCATTCTTTGTCCAAGAACTGCGTTAAGCCCCTCATGGCCAGCACTTGAGCTATGGATGAGTTTAGAGTCTTCTTGCATCTCGAGCGAATTTAAAAATACTCCAAGAGAAATTTTTAACTCAATTTTATTATATTCTGTGTATCCAATCTCGAAAACGACGCAAATTCAGGAAGAACCAGAAAGTTAATTGCACCAGAGTTACCAGAACTATAGGCTACCTTACAATTCCAAGAGGAACTAGAATAGATTGATACGGCTCACACTGTGCAATCAGAATATTAGGAAGGATTTTGGAGTTACTCCTTCGTATATTATATGGGTCTTTGCAAGCATGATTGCATTAAACTTCAATGACTGCCAGTGGCAATAACAGAAAAAATAAAGAAATAATACTGGTAAAAAAAATTATACAGGAGTTGCCTTTTATTGTGCGGAATTGAGCAATCCTCGTGTTGCACTCAACTGGTAAATAGATTCATCTCTCCCAAAAAAAATGGAATTGAATCGTGAACATTTCCGTGAGGTTATTTGTTATAATTTTTGACTTGGATTAACTCAACAACAGTGCATCGATAAACTAAATTCAATTTTTGAGCGATAAAGCTCCGTCAAGGACCAGTGACATATATGTCGATGGTATCGTAAATTCAATAGAGGTCTTAGTTCACTCCAAGACGAATTTCGTGAAGGTCATCGAAATCATTTGCTGTGCCGGAAACCATTGATGCTGATATTGCAAAATCAACATGTGACCTATCGTGAGATTGAATCAACTTTAGTTATTAGTGGAACCTTCCAGGATATTAAATATTGCATGAACATCTGGCGGTCAAAGAATTTTTTTTAGCGTTGAATCCTACACAATTTGACAATCGCTCAAAAAAAGGGTCGTGTCGGTTCGTCGAAATAAATTCTCCAAAAATACGATCGCGGTGCTTCGAACACACATCTATGACGTCGTGACAGGCGATGAATAGTGAATATATGCGTATGAGCTTGAAAATCAATATCAATTGGGGAATTTTGTGATGAACTTGGATTTATATTGGCGATTTTCGGGGACGAAAGCGTCTTAATTTGGGGAGAAGAAACTGAATGTGATGGCTTTGTCGGCCATTTGAAGGCCATAGTTCATGTCAGGGATGGAAAATACAATTTTTAAGAAAGTACACAAAAGGTATTTTGAGCAAAAAAGTACTTTTTACTAAATTTCAAAAAAAAAAAAAACAAAAAATCCATTGCAAGATTATTTTTCTTTAAAGAAAATAAATTTTTTGATAAAATTTTCTATAAAAATAAAATGTTGACAAAATTTTCTATAAAAATAAAATTTTGACAAGATTTCCTATATAAATAAAAGTTTTACATAATATGCCATAGAAATACAATTTTGCAAAAATTTTCTATAGAAATAAAATTTTGCAAAAATTGTATATAGAAATATAATTTTGCAAAAATTTTCTATAGAAATAAAATTTTGCAAAAATTTTCTATAGAAATAAAATTTTGCAAAAATTGTATATAGAAATATAATTTTGCAAAAATTTTCAATAGAATAAAATTTTGCAAAAATTTTCTATAGAAATAAAATTTTGCAAAAATTTTCTATAGCAATAAAATTTTGACAAAATATAATATGCAAATAAAATTTTGCAAAAATTTTCTATAGAAATAAAACTTTAGCAAAATTTTCTATAGAAATAAAATTTTGACAAAATTTAATATAAAAATAAAATTTGGACAAAATTATCTATAAAAGCAAAATTTTGACAAAATTCTCAATAAAAACAAAATTTTGACAAAATTTTCTATATAAATAAAAGTTTTACAAAATTTTCTATATAAATAAAAGTTTTACCAAATATGCTATAGAAATAAAATTTTGCAAAAATTTTCTATAGAAATAAAATTTTGATTTTTGTGCTTTTTCGATCTTTGTTTTTCAAATGAAAATTTTGCAAAAATTTTCTATAGAAATAACATTTTGGCAAAATTTTCTATAGAAATAACATTTTGGCAAAATTTTCTATAGAAATAAAATTTTAACAAAATTTTCTATAAAAATAAAATTTTAACAAAATTTTCTATAAAAACAAAATTTTAACAAAATTTTCTATAGAAATAAAGTTTTAACAAAATTTTCTATAAAAATAAAATTCTAACAAAATTTAACGTAAAATAAAATTTTGACAAAATTCCCTAATAAAAACAAAATTTTAAGAAAATTTTCTATTTACTATAGAAATAAAATTTTAACAAAATTTTCTATAGAAATAAAGTTTTAACAGAATTTTCTATAAAAATAAAGTTTAAACAAAATTTTCTATAAAAATAAAATTTTGACGAAATTTTCTATAAAAATAAAATTTTGACGAAATTTTCTATAAAAATAAAATGTTGACGAAATTTTCTATAGAAATAAAATTTTGCAAAAATTTTCTATAGAAATAAAATTTTGCAAGTAGTAAATTTTGTCAAAATTTTGCTTTTATCGAGAATTTTGTCAAAATTAATTTTTATGTTAGATTTTGTCAAAATTTTATTTCTATAGGAAATTTTGCTAAAGTTTTACTTCTGTAGAAAATTTTTGCAAAATTTTATTTCTATAGAAAATTTTGCCAAAATGTTATTTCTATAGAAAATGTTTGCAAAATTTTATTTCTATAGAAAATTTTTGCAAAATTTTATTTCTATAGAAAATTTTGCAAAATTTTATTTCTATAGAAAATTTTTGCAAAATTTTATTTCTATAGAAAATTTTTGCAAAATTTTATTTCTCCCTATAGAAATTTTGGCAAAATTTTCTATAGAAATAAAATTTTAACAAAATTTTCTATAAAAATAAATTTTGACAAAATTTTCTATAAAAATAAAATTATGACAAAATTTTCTATAAAAACAAAATTTTGACAAAATTTTCTATATAAATAAAAGTTTTACAAATATGCTATATAAATAAAATTTTGCAAAAAATTTCTATAGAAATAAAATTTCGCAAAAATTGTCTATAGAAATAAAATTTTGCAAAAATTTTCTGTAGAAATAAAATTTTGCAAAAATTTTCTATAGAAATAAAATTTTGCAAAAATTTTCTATAGAAATAAAATTTCAACAAAATTTTCTATAAAAATAAAATTTTGACAAAATTTAATATAAAAATAAAATTTTCACAGAATTTTGACAAAATTTTATATATAAATAAAAGTTTTACAAAATAAAATTTTGCAAAAATTTTCTATAGAAACAAAATTTTGCAAACATTTTCTATAGAAATAAAATTTTGCAAACATTTTCTATAGAAATAAAATTTTGCAAAAATTTTCTATAGAAATAAAATTTTGCAAAAATTTTCTATAGAAATACAATTTTGCAAAAATTTTCTATAGAAATAAAATTTTCTATAGAGATAAAATTTTAAAAAAATTTTCTATTGAAATAAAATTTTAACAAAATTTTCTATAAAAATAAAATTTTAACAAAATTTTCTATAAAAATTAAATTTTGCAAAAATTTTCTATAGAAACAAAAATTTTGCAAAGATTTTCTATAGAAATAAAATTTTGCAAAAATTTTCTATAGAAATAAAATTTTAACAAAATTTTCTATTAAAATCAAATTGTAACAAAATATTCTATAAAAATAAAATTTTGCCAAAATTTTCTATAGGAATAACATTTTGGCAAAATTTTCTATAGAACTTTTCTATAGATTTTCGTCCCGCATGAACTTATCTGTTTTGCCAAATTTGTAAAAGACTATTAGTAAAAGACTATTATACTATTGCTTTTGCCCTTTGCCAAAAGCAGACTGAAAACTTTCTATACTAATTCTTGTCATAGAAATTTTTCTTTAATTTAAATTGCGATTGTATTTGTACTAACAGCTACGAAACATTGAAATATGCCGATATCTTGTTCCTTTTATTTGTCTCCCCATAAAAATATCAAATACATTAGAATAATTTCCAACAATAAATTTGTATATAACTATAAAAATTTACTACAGAAAAAAAGTTTTATATTCTCTATATACCAGCAAATATATTTTTATTTCATTCCTTTGGATATGTATAATCCCGGATATACATACATGTTTCACATGCGAAATCAATTACCTATAGTCTTATAAATTTTTATTTATACATCTATAACAATATTATTTTTATTGAAAAATAAAAACAATCAATAAGAATTTTTTTATTTTATTTTTATTTTCGTCTCCGATGAACACCTGAAGGAAGTAAGATTCACACAAGTGACAAACCTAAAAGTATGCAAAACTTTGTTTCTGATATTTGTTATCCCAGTTGTAAGTGTATATGTTTGAGTATGCTGAGTATGTGTAATAAATTTTTATAGTTTTTCATATATGATACACCCTAGCCCCACAAGCTCCCGGCCCTCATAACTTTCCACACCGATGTATCATAGCAATAATTTAATAAAAAAAAAAAAGAAAAACAATTTTCCTTGTTTTTGTTATCTTCTTTTTGGGGGGGGGGGGCTGGGGTAAGTACTATGGTTATGAGGACTTTCTGTCATCCATTGGTATTTTGCTCCATCCAGTTTTCTATCATCTTCAGTGTTTCTTTTTTGTTTTGTTTTACAGCCTTATCGTAAAAAAATGAATGGTTCATATTTCACATTTCTCTCCCTCCCATATATGAAGATGTGGGAATAACCTTGATATGTATCTGTTTTTATCCTTGTTTTTGTAGTGGGAAGGGGGGCAAGGAGTTTGGAATGATTCGCTAATAATACCAAAGGAATATCAAGACACAAACTTCCACACACACACAGTGTTTGCAAGTGTAAGCGAAAATGTGCGATGAGGGCAAACATGCCACCAATGCCCATAACTCATACTTGGTAATCGGTTAAAACTCTTCAGGGAGTTAAATCATCTGTAAGCACATATATCGTTTCCCATCTATTCGACATCTTTTACTGGTTCTTCTTCTCCGCTATGAGGCACCAAACGTGACAACGCAGTGCGTCCTTATGTCATTTGATATGAAATCCTTTAGTCCCCAAGTAGGTGAAGCAGTTGTGAGGGGGACAGTAGAAGTTTCCTTATAAATATTGTGCGTTCTCGTCATCTCGTTGTTGCATGTAATCTTGTTAAAGCGTCACATTTGCCACGGTAGAAGTGGTGTAATGTTAAGATCCCAATTCCGGTTAGCCGTAGGGAACACATGTGCCACACAGCAACAGCAGTTGGTTCGGGAAAAAAGGTGTTTTGTTTTCTATAGGGATAGAAATTGAAATAGGCCCAAGGAACTAGATATATTTTGGTCTTTAGTTAAAGTCACTTTGATTATGCAATAAATGTGAATTAAAATTAAAATAATACGTGGGTGGTTTGGTAAGTACTTATCCTTCCGGTTTGATGCCAGATCACTTAATGTCATGTAGTATTTTCTACACGGAAAAAAAAGCATGCCCGGTTCCAAAGATTTTGTCGTTACTTTAAAAATTTTGGTATTGATTCCGAGCCAAAGAAGCGGAGACAAGTAGGGATAGTTTTAAGACACAATTCTCTTTTAAATTAAGGTTTTGTGTTCTTGCTTCTAGGAAGCAAATTTAAATTTTCGTTTTTTTTAGCTTTTTATACCCTCCACCATAGGATGGAGGGTATATTACCTTTGTCATTCCGTTTGTAACACATCGAAATCTTGATCTAAGACCCCATAAAGTATATATATTCTGGGTCGTGGTGAAATTCTGAGTCGATCTGGGCAAGTCCGTCCGTCTGTTGAAATCACGCTAACTTCCGAACGAAACATGCTATCCACTTGAAACTTGGCACAAGTAGTTGTTATTGATGTAGGTCGGATGGTATTGCAAATTGGCCATATCGGTCCACTTTTACGTATAGCCCCCATATAAACGGACCCCCAAATTTGGCGTGCCAGTCCTCTAAGAGAAGCAAATTTCATCCGATCCGGCTGAAATTTGGTACATGGTGTTAGTATAAGGTCTCTAACAACCATGCAAAAATTGGTCCACATCGGTCCATAATTATATATAGTCCCCATATAAACCGATCCCCCGATTTGGCTTGCAGAGCCTCTAAGAAAAACAAATTTCATACGATCCGGCTGAAATTTGGTACATGATGTTAGTATATGGTCTCTACTGACCATGCAAAAATTGGTCGATATTGGTCCATAATTATATATAGGCCCCATATAAAGCCATCCCCAGATTTGACCTCCGGAGCACCTTGGAAGAGCAAAATTCTTCCCATTCGGTTGAAATTTGGTACGTGATGTGAGTATATGGTATCCAAAAACCATGCAGGAATTGGTTCCTATCAGTCCATAATTATATATAGCTCCCACATAAACCGATCGCCAGATTTGACCTCCGGTGCCTTTTGGAGAAGCAAAATTCATCCGATCTGGTTGAAATTTGGTACGTGGTGGTAGTATATGATATTTAACAACCATGCCAAAAGTGGTCCATATCAGTCCATAATCATTTATACCCCCCATATAAACCGATCCCGAGATATGGTTTTGGAGCCTCTTGGAGGAGCAAATTTCATCCGAGTGAGTTGAAATTTGTGGATGACAGTCTTTCGTAAAAGTTTCTACGCAATCCATGGTGGAGGGTACATAAGATTTGGCCTGGCCGAAATTACGGCCGTATATACTTGTTTTTATAATTGGTTGGTAGTTTTGGTGCAAGTAGAGGAATGCCTATGAGGAATATGGTAATTCTAAAACGGTCGTCCATGCATACTAGGTTAGGTGGCAGCCTGATGTAGCAGGCTCTCTTAGTCCATTGTGATACCACATTGGTGAATTTCTCTCTTATCACTGAGTGCTGTCCGATTCCATGTTAAGCTCAACGGCGTTCCACATTGCAGTGAAACCACTTAGAGAAGTTTTGAAACCCTCAGAAATGTCACCAGCATTACTGAGGTGGGATAATCGACCGCTGAAAAACTTTTGGTGTTCGGTCGAAGCAGGAATCGATCCCTCGACCTTGTGTATGCAAGGCGGGCATGCTAACCATTGCGCCACGGTGGCGGGGACTTTAATGACTTTAATCAACCAGCACGCTTCCCGAAGAAAAAATTTAAAAATTCCACCTACGAAGACCAGATCATATTCTGGATTTATGAGAACCAATTTTATTTGAGTTTTAGAAAAATCATAAACATATCGTGTATACGATGAAATAACGCCTTGATTTGAAATCTTAAGTCTGAAGATTTTTTCCGCCATTATTTAAATGAATACGATGAGTAAAATCTGGAAATTTTACTTTCAGTTTCAAGCAATTTTCATGGTCAGTGCGCCTGCTATATCCTGAAAGAAGTGTTTTCTTTTCTGAGGAACGAAATTTTATACAAGAATGTCCTAAGTGTGCAATTTTTATTTGATTCAGTCAAAATGATTCAAAAGGGGGATGAACAGTGAGCTAAATAATTGGCTTTTCAATAAAACAATAAGTATATACGGCCGTAAGTTCGGCCAGGCCGAAGCTTATATACCCTCCACCATGGATTGCGTAGAAACCTTTTCTACACATTGCCATCCACAATCGAATTACTTGGGTTGCGGTAACTCTTGCCGATGGCAAGGTATGTATCTTAAACCCTCCTAACACCGTCTTCTAAATTCTCAGTAAATCCATACGTGGTACATATTACATTAAACAAGTATATACGGCCGTAAGTTCGGCCAGGCCGAATCTTATGTACCCTCCACCATGGATTGCGTTGGAACTTCTACTAAAGGCTGTCATCCACAATCGAATTACTTGGGTTGCGATAACACTTGCCGATGGCAAGGTATCGTAAAACTTTTTAACAATGTTTTCTAAATTGTAAGTTAGCCCATACGGGGTATATATTAAACAAAAAAAGGCCGATTAAATACGTATATAATATAGTTTGACAAAATTTTCTATAGAAATGAAAACTTTACAAAATTTTCTATAGAAATAAAATTTTGACAAAATTTTCTATAGAAATAAAAACTTGACAAAATTTTCTATAGAAATAAAATGTTGACAAAATTTTCTATGGAAGTAAAATGTTGACAAAATTTTGTATAGAAATAAAATGTTGACAAAATGTTCTACAGAAATAAATTTTTTACAAAATTTTCTATAACAATAAAATTTTGACAAAACTTTCTATGGAAATAAAATTTTGACAAACATTTCTATAGAAATAAACGTTTGACAAAACTTTCTATAGAAATGGAATTTTGACACCACTTTCTATAGTAATAAAATTTGACAAAATTTTCTATGGAAATAAAGTTTTGGTAGATTATTTTTGGCGATATTTTTGTGTAATAAGTCATCGGCTATATATAACTAAAGACCGATATTGACCAATTTTTACATGGCTGTTAGAGGCCATATATTGACAAAATGTACCAAATTTCAACCGCATCGGATGACTTTTGCTATATATAATTATGGACTGATATGGACCAATGGTTGTTAGATACCATATACTAACACCATGTACTAAATTTCAACTGGATCGGATGAATTTCGCTCCTCCAAGAGGCTCCTGAGGTCAAATCTGGGGATCGGTTTATATGGGAGCTATATATAATTATGAACCGATATGGACCAATTTTTGCATGGTTGTTAGAGACTATATACTAACACCACGTACTAAATTTCAATTGGATCGGATGAATTTTGCTCCTCCAAGAGGCTCCGGAGTTCAAATCTGGGGATCGGTTTATATGGGAGCTATATATAATTATGAACCCATATGGACCAATTTTTGCACGGTTGTTAGAGGCCGTATACTTACATCAGATACCAAATTTCAACAGGATCGGATGAATTTTGCCCCTCCAAGAGGCTCCGGAGGTCAAATCTGGGGATCGGTTTATATGGGGGCTATATATAATTATGGACCGATATGGACCAATTTTTGCATGGTTGTTAGAGACCGTATACTAACATCAGGTACCACATTTCAACCGGATCGGATGAATTTTTCCCCTCCAAGAGGCTCCGGAGTTCAAATCTGGGGATCGGTTCATATGGGGGCTATATATAATTATGGAGCGACATGGAGCAATTTTTGCATGGGTGTTAGAGACCGTATACTAAGACCACGTACTAAATTTCAACCGGATCGGATGAATTTCGCTCCTCCAAGAGGCTCCGGAGGTCAAATCTGGGGATCGGTTTATATGGGAGCTATATATAATTATGTACCGATATGGACCAATTTTTGCATGATTGTTAGAGGCCATATACTAACATCAGGTACCAAATTTCAACCGGATCGGATGAATTTTGCTGCTCCGGGAGGCTCCCCAAGCCAAATTTGGGGATCGGTTTATATGGGGGCTATACGTAAACGTGGTCCGATATGGCCGATTTTCAATACCATCCGACCTACATCAATAACAACTACTTGTGCCAAGTTTCAAGTAGATAGCTTGTTTCGTTCGGAAGTTAGCGTGATTTCCACAGACGGACGGACAGCCGGACAGACGGACAGACGGACAGACGGACGGACGGACGGACATGCTAAGATCGACTCAGAATTTCACCACGACCCAGAATATATATACTTTATGGGGTCTTAGAGCAATATTTCGATGTGTTACAAACGGAATGACAAAGTTAATATACCCCCATCCTATGGTGGAGGGTATAAAAAGACCGATTAAATACGTCTATAATTCCGTTTGACAAAATTTTCTATAGATATAAAATTTTGACAAAATTTTCTATAGAAATTAAATTGTGACAAAATTTTCTATAGAAATAAATTTTTAACAAATTTTTCTATAAAAATAAAATGTTGACAAAATTTTCTATAGAAATAAAATTTTGACAAAATTTTCTATAGAAATAAAATTTTGACAAAATTTTCTATAGAAATAACATTTTGACAAAATTTTCTATAGAAATAAAATTTTGGTAGATTATTTTTGGCTCGAGTGGCAACCATGATTATAAACCGATATAGACCAATTGTTGTGTGATTGGGGATCGGCTGTATATAACTATAGACCGATATGGACCAATTTTGGAATGGTTGTTAGCGGCCATATACTAACACCACGTTCCAAAATTGAACCGTATCGGATGAATTGTGCTCCTCCAAGAGGCTCTGGAGGTCAAATCTGGAGAACGGTTTATATGGAGGCTATATATAATTATGGACCGAAATGGACCAATTCTGGCACGACCATATACCATATACTAACACCATGTTCCAAATTTCAACCGTATCGGATGAAATTTGCTTCTCTTAGAGAATCCAAAACCAAAATTGGGGATCGGTTTATATGGGGGCTATATATAATTATGAACCGATGTGGACCAATTTTTGCATGGTTTTTAGAGACCATATACCAACATCATGCACCAAATTTCAGCCGGATCGGATGAAATTTGTTTCTCTTTGAGCCTCCGCAAGCCAAATCTGGGGATCAGTTTATATGGGGGCTATACGTAAAAGTGAACCGATATGGCCCAATTGCAATTCTGTCTGACATACATCAATAACAACTACTTGTGCCAAGTTTCAAGTCGATAGCTTGTTTCGTTCGGAAGTTAGCGTGATTTCAACAGACGAACGGACGGACATGCTTAGATTGACTCAGAATTTCACTACGACCCAGAATTATATACTTTATTGGGCCTTACAGCAATATTTCGATGTGTTACAAACGGAATGACAAAGTCAATATACCCCCATCCTATGGTGGAGGGTATCAAAATTAATTGCGTTTTCCGATCATAATTAATTAAATTTTCTCAATTGAATCAATTAAAACCTTAAAGTGAATGTACCGATCAAAATAATTAAATTTTATAAATAAATATTTTATTTTTATTTTTATAAATATTTTATATGTAAATATTTTATATGTATAATTACTTCTATGATTGATACAATCATTGTCGTGATTTAAGCAAGTTCAGTTAAAAATTTAATTGGATGAATTAATTTCATGATTGAATCTGTAAAGAACGTTTTTATCTGTGCAGTTAAACACTTTTTAAATTAAATTCTCCATATAGTTTCCCTACTGAAAGCTGGCTGTCACACTTCAATAACCACACATTGTGTATTTGGAAGCTAAGTACCATCAGGGATAAATACTTGACATCTTCAAAACCACTAAGAGGATAGAAGAATACAAGAAGAAAACAAGTGCCTCATCATACCTCTTTGCTTTCATACGAAGGCCTGAATATATGATGAAATGAAATCAAAAAAAAAAATGAAACCTTTACCTCAGATGAGAGCTAGAGCAAAGTACTCTTCCATCAAGGGTTTCTTAGCTATTTTTATTTTTTTTTTCGTTTTTTTTTTTTGGTTTGGTTAGCAAGTGAAGGCTATGAAATGTTTATGAGATTTTCCTTAATATCTTGCCTTTTGCTCTCGAAATCATGTGTGCCATGAACAAGCACATCTTGTTTGTGTGTGTGTGTGTGTGCGGGTTTTTTTATTTTCCTGGGAAATGGGAAAACACCACAAGGACACGCATTTGTATTCAATATACATGAAGTGTGAACTTCTTTCTTCTTCTTCATATTTTTTTTCATATTTTCGGTTGAGGTTGAGCCTATGCCAGCCAGTGTGTTTTCGGTGACAGGTGCCTTTAGTTACTTGTCAATGTAAAGTTAAACTTCACCGCAAAATACCCGCTAGCTAACTCACTCGCACACCACCAACACGGTGATGATGATGACAGTAACTCCTGTCATCAAATGTGTCACTCAAAAATTTATGAAAATAATAAAAAACAAAACCAAACACAGCAGACTTGCATGTTTTATCCCATAGAAAGGCACTAGCTAAGCCCAGAATTTCGGAAGAAAAAAACATAACAGCATGACGTTGTTTTTTTAACTAGCATATTTTTTTCCTTTTTTTTTTGGTTCGAGAGAAGGCGAAAATCAAAAAATATTGTGGGCAAAAAATCTATTGGAGTCAACAAATTTTTATTCCGCATAAATCATGACAGTCACGTAACTGCCAAAAGGCAGTCAACGTAAGTATATTGAATTGACAGAAATGTCCATTAGTATGGATGGATCCTGTGCTTAGTCAAGTCAAGCCGACAAAGTCTATAAATCGATTAAACTAAGCGCTTAGGTCTGTGTATAAATTAGATAGATAATACACTGAAAGAAGAGATTTGTTTTGTCAGGAACAAAATTTTAGATTAAAACAGATTTGTATTTTTTAAAAACAAAAAAAAAAAAAAATTAGATAAAGTCTGGTAAATGAAATGAAAATATTTTGTAAAAAAATAATTATTTTTGTCTGAAATTTCGTTCCGGAGCAAAGAATTTTTATACACTCCACCATAGAATGGGGGTATATTAACTTTGTCATTCCGGTTGTAACACATCGAAATATTGCTCGAAGACCCCATAAATTATATAATTCTGGGTCGTGGTGAAATTCTGAGTCGATCTAAGCATGTCCGTCTGTCTGTTGAAATCACGCTAACTTCCGAACGAAACATGCTATCGACTTGAAACTTGGCACAAATAGTTGTTATTGATGCAGGTCGGATGGTATTGCAAACGGGCCATTCGGTCCACATTTACGTATAGCCCCCATTTAAAGGGACCTTCAGATTTGGTTTGTGGAGCCTCCAACAGAAGCATATTTCATCCGATCCGCTTGAATTTGGTACGTGGTGTAAGTATATGGTCTCACAACTATGCAAAAATTGGTTCACATCGGTCCATAATTATATATATATATATATATATATATATATATATATATATATATATATATATATATATATATATATATATATATATATATATATATATATATATATATATATATATATATATATATATATATATATATATATATATATTATATATATATATATATATATATATATATATATATATATATATATATATATATATATATATATATATATATATATATATATATATATATATATATATATATACAGCCCCCATATACACCGATCACCAGATTTGGCTTGTGGAGCCTCAAAGAGAAGCAAATTTCATCCGATCCGGCTGAAATTTGGTACATGGTGTTAGTATATGGTCTCTTATAACCATGCGAAAATTGGTCCATATCGGTCTATAGTTGTAAATGTTATAGCCGATCTCAAATCACACAAAAATTGGTCCATATCGGTTCGTAATCATGGTTGCCACTCGAGCCAAAAATAATCTACCAAAATTTTATTTCTATAGAAATTTTTGTCAAAATTTTATTTCTATAGAAAATTTTTGTTAAAATTTTATTTCTATAGAAAATTTTGTCAAATTTATTCTATAGAAAATTTTGTCAAAATTTTATTTCTATAGAAAATTTTGTAAAATTTACTTCTATAGAAATTTTGTT